>NC_092816.1:112240699-112540699 GCF_023375885.2 Dermacentor andersoni | reverse complement strand
CCACGCGTACGGCTCCTGTAGGAGCAGGCGTGAGATTGTTCCTTAGTCGACGACGGAGGATACTACTTATTATGGGTACCGGGTCTCCAGTATCTATTAACGCTTTCAGAGACACCGTCAGCGTGAACATCAAGTAACTTCTGGTTCACTGGGAGCGTCAATGGTGGATTTCGACACGACGAAGGTAATGCAGCACTACCCCCAGGAGCTGCACGGACTATTTTTCCGCGCGGGAGGGTCCATAATTAGTCGGCGACGAATAGCGGCGTGGTTGGAGCGACGGGAACCGACCGCGCTGAAGAGACGGTGAGCGAGCAGGACGACTGTTGTCGACGGATACGTCAGAGGAAGGAGGCATACGGCTAGGCGAATAATGGTGCGGGTCGGCATATGGGCGAGAAGACGGGGAAAAGGAGCTCGAATACGGTGACGTCCAGGAGGTGCGGTAGTGGCGAGTGACGTGGCGAATGCGGATGCGACGGAAGCAAATTGGCTTGTCGTCCGGATTTCTCCACTCGGTAGGGTTGCAGTATCTGGAAGGGGAATACAGATCCTTGTGAGGCGTAGCTGTCGGCACCGGTCGGGTGGCAGGTCGGGAGACGGAGCAGGCCGCAGGAAAACCGAAGTTTGCAAATTCTTGCCGCAAAATCGCCTGAATGAGAGAGGTTGCTGGGGCTGCTTGGTGAATGGTGGGGTGAGGTTGGCGTGGGTGGAACGGCGCAGAACTTGTAGCTTCGAGCTCGCAACGAACAATACCTGTGACGTGCTCATTTCAGGGCGGTGATGCTGTAAGGTCGACGCAGGACTACGTAAGCCGGGAGAACTGGAATGACGCCCGCGGCGGCTTTTATCGAGCTCAAAGTGGCGGCATTTTTTGAAAACGACGTCGTTGGTGGACACAATGTTCAAGACCAACAAGTTGAACGCATCGTACACGATCCCTTTGAGTGCGTGGCCGACTTTGTCATCCTTGGCCATTTCCTCGTCGACTTTCCGGCAAAGAGCGAGCACGTCTTGTATGTGCGAGGCATACGATTTAGTATGTAGAAGACTGAAATCGGGTAGCAAAATTTTCTAACAGCCAGCTGCCGACCGGTGGGATTTCCAAAGAAGTCGCTGAGCTTCTCCTTGAAAGCACCCCAGCTGGAGATCTCGTCCTTGTGTGACCGGAACGAGACACGAGGAGTTCCGCCTAAGTAGAAAAGGACATTCACTGGCATAATGGTAGGGCCCCAGCGGTTGTTTCGGCTAAGACAGTCCTCAACGTCGACATTATCTTGGCTGGAGAAAATGCCAGGATCGCGTGGATTGGTAACCGCAACGTACGTTGTTGTCGGGGTCGCAGGAGTAGAAGCAGACGAGGTGTCGTCACCGGTCGCCGTAGCGGAAAGCAGGACGGTGCGGCCACTGCGGAGCTCCGTGGCGAGGACGGGGAACGGCCCCCTCCACAAAAATGCTACGCGAACGACGGATTAAGAGCTGGAGGCTATATACAAAGGATCTTTACAAAGGATAACTGAAGCGCTGGCCAGTTTAGCCGACAGCGCGAGAGCCAGAGAGCGTTCGTCGTCTTCGTTGGTGCGCCCGCGTGCGTCCTCGACAAGAAAAACGCCATATGCACGTATCAATATGAATATATATGCACGCGCTTACGGCGTCCGTGAGCGGCGAACGCGGCGGGGCATTCGCCCCAGGCATGAGAGGCGTCCCCTATAACTCAGCCAAGCTATCGCTGGTGAACGTTCGGCCTCTGCCGGCACAACTTTCGACGCTGTCCCGAGCTCCATCTCCATGACGTGCTCGAATGTGTTCATCGCGGGCTCATCGCGCGGAGTTTACATCACGAACATTATTCAGCCGCACGTACTTCGTGCACCTTGACAACTTGCATTAACTTAAGGGGTGCGATTTTGTACAAATGCCTTTTTGCAAGCCAATGCTTTTTCGCGTGACGTCAATGGTTTTGGAAATGGAGGGTCAGTAGGCACGACGTCTTTTTTATAGCCCAATCAAAAGGTCTCCTCGTTATTTGGCCGTGTCACTCGTGTTTTCTTCCTTTTTTGTGGGGCTGTGTAGCATGCTTATTTTGTAAAACGACACTTAATAAAAGCGCAGTTCCATGCTACGTCAAGCAAATTTGTTTTATAACATTAGAACGCAAAAGCTGCCGCATTTTACAGAAAGCAAACGCAAGTTCTCCTATTTTGGAAGCCTCAGTCACATGTTGGTCGAATCTGCGCCTAATTCATGCCGTTGAGTCCAGGCGAAATCGCAGCCTCTGATCCCCGAGCCTTTATTGTGGCCCCTAATGCAGCGCAACTAATTGCGACCCACAACGGTGCAATTTCGTCTGCGAAGAATTTCACACGCTTTTCCCGACAGCCGTGAGATACAAGAGTGAGGCGAGTAAGTGATGCTCGTATAGTTCTTGTATTGTATTTCGCAACCTGTGTTCTACGATGTGTGATCCTTTTTTTTTTAGGAAGGGCGAGGAAGAATTACGCATAACATACGAGGACGAAATTCGGAAGATAATCGATAGGGAACTGTGAAGGCACTGATCTCCTTTCAATCGGGCAGCCTCACGGCGGAACAATGGCTTCGCCGAACTGTTCGCAGTGACGGTAATATTTCCTCGGTCAGTCGCCCCTGCACTGACCGTTACGCTAGAGAAAGAAGCTGCTACAACGGTAAATGTGAGTAACGACTTTAACCGTTTTACCTCAGTGGTATAAAAAGGTAAAAGGTAAAACGTAAGGTATTAAAATCCAAGTGAGCCTTTTTTGCGGGCGGGACGCTCAAACGAAATGTTTCCCTCTCTCTTACAATGTTTCGGCACGGCTGAAATTTTGAAATTTTGAGAAAGGTTGCAAAATGTTGTCAAAAGGCCCGCGTTACTCTAAAGAGTAGGTCGCTATTCTGCTGCAGTTTGACGAGCAGCATCTATCCCTGACGAGAGCTTCTACAGAGCTCTTGCCGCGTATGCAGACTATTGCTTAAAAAAAAAGAAAACGACTTGTGGGAGGAAATCGCGGGGTTTTCGAATGAACAGGGGCCAGCGGTAAAAACGACCAACCGCTGGCGCAATCGCTGATCAATGATGGCCCACAAATCCAAAAAGGAGGCTGCCAGGGCAACGAGTGTAAAGAGGTGAGCTTTCTAATAATCCTGACAGTAACTTCGTTTCACTTTGTTGTTGCCGTGTTTGCAGGGCTACTGGATGCGGTAAAGTTTGCGGCATGGAGGGCTGCGTCATCGACGTGCTCGGGAGGTTTGGTGGCGTGCTTGTCTCTCCCTACCACACCTCAATTTTTTGCGGATAGGGAAGTGTGCAGAGTTCTATGTAAGAAATATTCGTCCTGTGGCCTGTGACCTCACAAATTGTCTACCAGCGTAGCAGATTGTACCACAAGATTGCAGGAATGTTTTAATCTTTCTTTTCTGTTTGTGCGAGTGATACTAAAGATTATGTACTCTGAGCAGTAACTTGCGCATATGATGAACTTCTATGGCATGTTTTTTCTCTAATCACGTGGTTGCTTTAGTAGTATTATTGTAGCTATGCAGCTTCAATAACACTTCAAAGTGATCGGTTCAGATTAACAAGCTTGGTGGGTCCGAAGACAGTAAATGGGCAATCTTTGCTCTTGTCTTGCATGAAGACCCACCAACTGCTCACGTGCCCCCCTCCCCAACCCAGCGACTACCAGCTCCACAGGACCCCCGCAGGCAGCCGAAGCAGCAGTACCTGAAAGACGCTGCCTGCTGGGCCACTACCGAGTATATACGGCTGGGACAGCCGTGTGAGCCAAGGGTCCGAAAGGAGGCGAGCTTCCGCCAGCAGCTGTTTCAACAAAACTGGCAGGTATGTGTAAGCGCACAAATCCGCTTTCTTGCGCATAAGATTGAAGTGCATTTCACATCTGTATTAAGTGCATCAATCAGTAAACAACCATACAATTTACATGTAGTGCTGTGATGGTAACTTCTAGCACATATTTGCACGATATAATAACTGGCAATATCTAGGCACTTATCAAGACATCTTAATCAAATGGGATGGCACATGTTTGATGAGCCACAATTATATTTTGGTGTCTCAATATAGAGTGAGTGTAGACATATTGCAGTATCTCCAAAGGTTGCGAATGCAAACGAATGCAACATACCAAGGCGTTGTTACTGAGATTGTGCAAGCAATTAATTTCACATTTTTTGGCACACAGCACCTTGAGGCGCTGATAGAAGGTCTTCGGTAGCGGACAGATGAACTTCGCAGATGGCGAGAGATGTAGCAGCAGCGCCTCGAACAGGGGTGCCGGTCACGCAAGCCAAGCCAGCGCCTCCGTGAGCAACTGCTGGCTGCACTTTGTTTAGGCGCCAGCCACGGCCCCCTCAGCCAGCTTTAAAAAGCATCGGCAAGGTATTTCAACCCATTTTTTTTATTCGTTTAAAAAAGATTGCTGATGCAGTAATGATCATATTAAGCCCGACTATTCCTGGTTAGCAGCAAATAATTGCTTAACTCAGCCTTTAATGCTATCACAAATAGCATATCAAATACAGCATTACTGTTTGTTTGCAGTCAGAAGGCTCACCTGTACAAGTACAGTTAAGCCTCGGGGTGCGAGTATTCTGACTAGGGCTCTGAAATTTCCAGCCGCCTGATTGTTGTCATGTCAATTTAAGCACGAGGTCATATTGCTAATCTTCTGTAATTTCATCACGTCTCATCACTTGGCGACAATCACTTGTTGAGTGGCGGGGGAAATTGTACCTTTATATGACGCCGGAAGCCGCCAATAAACACAAGACACAAAAGCTTTATGAAAATACCTTCCCTATGCTTCATTTCATTTGTATTGTGCATTTTTGTTTGTTTTTTGCATTTTGTCCCTTCTTTTATCACAGCATACAGACCTTGAATTGATATTGTCATTGCCGCATATTTTGCTTTGATTCAATCGTTTTTGACACGTTGTTCTGTATTTTATGTTTAACCCTTGTGATGCAGTTTGTGTGCAAAATTTATGTAGCAATTTTTCTTTCTGAACATTAAAGTACAATATTATGAATTTGTTTTCTGTCTGTGACTCCATAACAGCATGTTCCTTTCACAAGTACCTATACATATGGCTGTGATAAATATTGTTCTATTGATGCGTGACGGTTTGTGTACCTGTATGCTTTTGTCTGGCACAGCTTCGACTGGATGCTATTTCTGTGCTACTGAGGAGTACACAATAGTTTTCTTCAACAGCACGTGCTGTTACCTGGGATGTTTTGAGGCATTTATGTGCTATAATTTAGATGCACGCATAACGTGATGGGAAGATTATTGTGACACGTATGTGATATGCTGCATATGTCTTTACTAGCGCAGTACTCCTGATGATTTTCACAGTTCAATAATGTATAACCCTGCTGCACGTGATACATACATAGGCCCGTTTTACTGTAAAATAGGTCTGCGTGTTGAATGTTGAAACATTACTGAAAGTCGCAGTTTTAATTTAATGCTTTTATTACTTGGCACTGCTACATTTGCAATTCTAGCTTGCGCTGTAAAAATATTACCGCTTAACATTACAGATACTGAGTTCTACTACTTATAGGTGAGGGTACTTTGTTGAAATCTATCAACTACTCATGCTGGACCCTCTTTACGTGAGCCACAGTGACTGACATGTTGGATGACCAATTGGTCGGCATTTTCGTCTCAAGGAAGAAACGTTGCGATTGTCGTGGTACAAATTGGTGGAGCAACTGGAAGGTGTGCGGGTAGCAGCACGTTCGATGGAGCGCATGGAGTGACGTGCTTTGTGCATTTTTGGCTTTTTGGGTGCTTCCCTTCCCGAGTAGAAAGCGAGGAGACAGATGCTAAAGTGCATCATTGCACAAAGGGACCAAAGAACTCTCAGCGATAACAGTAAGAAGAAAAAGCTACAAAAGAAAATTGCAGGCTACATCTATGGCATACAGGCCACCTAGTTGACGACAGGAGCCGTAGCATCAGCAAGCAAATGATGTCAAAGGCACTTCTAAAACACAGTTTATTTAATTAGCTTTAAATCATATATCCCACTACTAAATATTCTGTCTTATTATAAATGTAAGCTCTTCATAGTCCTCGACTGTCCAACGTTTACATTGTTCTACAAAGTCTGAAGGTATGAAAGTCTGCCAGGTGCACACAGGGCGTGACCGCGGCAATGCCATGACCCCCGTGGCGAAAAAAGCCAGCGCTGCTTCGATATCAAGGAAGGAGTGCCCATCGACCTCAGGGTTGGTGACCTCCAAGGCTTCATCTCTGCAGGCGAGGGTCACCTCGAAAACACCTCGCCCGTACGAGCAGAAGTCGAGCGGCTCCCAGGAGTCGATGAACACAACCCTAAGCCAGCCGGTTAACCCGGCACCTCGGGAGATGTACGATTCTTCCGACCGCGGCAAGAAAGACCGACCCCAGATTATGGGGCCTGGAAAGGCACCTTGAGCCAACTGCACTGATCTTGACAAAACGTACAGATGGGCAAACAATATGAAATGAGAGACGCCTTATCCATAACCTCGATGACGTTAACGAACTTTCTGAGAGTCCAAAGGTGCTATGTGTTCAAGAAACACGTCTTAAATCGACACAACCTTTCTCCGCCAATACGCTATTTTCGGGAAAGACTGAGAAGACGCTGTTGCATAGTCCGGCCGTGTAGCTATACTATTCGACAGATGCGTTAACTCTCGGCAACTGCAACTCCGAACTCCTCTTGAACCATTTGCCATCGAAGCAGTAGTATGAATAAGCTAGTTACCATCACATCTGCATACATCCCTCCAAGTTACCAGCTCTCTTCAACAGCACTTCAAAGCATTATCGATGACCTCGATCATGCTTACATAGTCGTTAATGATCTAAACGCGCGTAGTAAAATGTGTCCCGGCTCTCGCCAGGAAGACAAATATTAGAAAACTTCCTATTCACGGCAAGTGCCTTCTTGCTTAACAAGAAACAACCGACATCCTACAGCCTTATGCACTAAACATTTTCTTCCATAGACCTAATCACGGCGTCCAGTACAATTGCATCATATCTGGGGTGGAATGTGCCAATCACCGTCCGCGCCATGAATGCCGGTGACCACGCGGGATCAACGTCGTTGCCGCCTCCTACGTCACCGTCGACAGCTACGTCGCCGTCACCTTCGGTTGTCGTTGTGCAACCCAAGTATCCTGGAACTTTCTGTGGGAACAATGGCGCCGACGGTGAAGAGTGGGTGGCCATGTACGAACGCGTGAGTGGATTCAACAGATGGGACCCTACGCTTATGCTGCTAACCTGTTGTTCTACTACGAGGCACGGCAAAGGTGTGGTACGAAACCCACGAAGAGGTGCTAACCAGCTGGGACCAATACAAGGAGAAGTTGACAGAGTTGCTTGGCAAACCAGCTGGCCGCAAAATTGCCGCAAAATTGCCGCAAAGCAGGAACTGACCTCTCGTGCGCAATCCCCCACAGAGTCCTATGTCTCGTACATCCAGGACGTGCTGGCAATTTGTCGTAAAGCCGATGACGACATTACAGAACCTGAGAAGGTCGGGCACGTGCTTAATGGCATTGCTGATGATACGTTCAATCTGCTCAGGTGCAAAAGCTACTCTACAGTTGATGCCATCATTAAAGAGTGCCGACAATTCGAGCCGGCCAAAAGACGACGCGTCTCGTAACCATACTTCCCAAGACTGCCACAACGTCGACGTGCGAAGATCTACCCGCACAGCAGCGTGCGTCCCATCAGATGACGTGGTGCGAATTGTTCGACGTGAACTAGAAGCAATGGCGCCCGCAGCTTTCTGTTCGCGTAGCCCTGATGCTACCACTTTTTCAGTTTCCTTCGTACAAGCCATCGTTCGCCAGAAACTTGAAGACATTGGTTTACATTCTGTTTGTGCTGTCGCCAGTTCAGGAGCTAACTAACGCCCTTCTAATAGTTTCGCTCCACCACGACGCTTCTCTCCGGGTTATCACAACCCGACTGAGTGGAGAACTGCGGACGACCAGCCAATCTGTTTTAACTGTCGCCGCATGGTCATGTCGTCAATACTGTCGCAACTTTTGGCCTCAACACCTCGCATGCCAACCAACCTGAGCCGTTTTGATGCTAATGCCCGCAATGCTTCGCCCACCGGCGAGTCTAACAACGCTGACAACTCTGCTAGGAACACATCGTACAGTCGCTCACCATCGCCACGCGGACATCAGTCCCGTTCGCCACAAATACGTCGTCCATCTTCCCGTTCACAGCAGCCACGTCTCCTTTATTACCCTGTGGCATTTGGCCGCACCCTTCCGGAAAACTAATAAATGCAGCCCGCGGAGGGGGTGCTGCATTGCCTACCACTGCAGCAAATCTTCTGTCTGTGCCCACAAGAAGAAGTGCAATAGATGTTAAAATAAACGGCGAACTTGTGCAAGCACTCGTCGACACTGGAGCTCACGTATTTGTAATCATTGCTAGCCTACATAGATGTTTAATGGAGGTCCTCACCACAGCAGCTACTCGAGTGCTTCGTGTGGCCGACGGCGGCGTGCTGGTTGTTCTTGGAAGCTGTACTGCACGTTTAAGTATAACCGGCCGCCCTACTTCTGTTCTCTTTTCTGTGATCAACAACTGCCCTCATTACGTTATCCTTGCATTGGACTTTTTATAGACTCATTCTGCTCTCATCAACTGCTAGACCACCGTTCTTCAGGTTGGAACTGCCTCAACTCGCCGACGCTCCGAGCACCACCCAACCGCACTTGTGCTCGATGCACGATGTGGGTCTGTCACCCGAGGCAGTCACTTACGTCACTTTGACCGCGCAGCCGCAGGTTCCTGACGGTGAATATGTGCTTCGCGCCATCATCGACGTGCTTTTGAACCGGAACGTTGCTGTTCCGCATACGTTGGTCACAGTTACTAATAACGGCGTCGTTCTACCACTTCTGAAATTCAGCCTGTGCCCTCAAGTGATTCCGGTTGGCATGTTCTTGGCCAGCGTTTCTAGTGGTTCCGAATTCGACATTGAGAGTCTGAATGCCGGAAGTGGCTTTTTAGTGCCAATTTCAGCTCACAACACTGGTTCCTTAACTGGTGACTTCACGAAAATCATTGCACGAAAATTATTCACGAAAAATAGCGGTGACCTCACCGCTACACCAGCCACGGACATACGTCACCTGTTTGAATCGTAGAGTGACATCCTTCATTTCGTCGACAGGCCTTTAGGCAAAACATTTCTTGTTCACCACCGTATAAACACTGGAGACACGAATCCTATTCATCGGCGTCCCTATCGGGTATCGCATGCTGAACGTCGAGTCATCCAATCAGAAGTGGAGAAAATGCTCCGCAAAGGGGGTCATCTAGCCATCAGCCAGCCCTTGGGCTTCACCTGACATCTTTGTGAAAAAAGAAAGATGGTACCTGGCGTTCTGGCGTCGATTATCGCCACTTAAACAAGATCATGTGAAAAGACATCTACCCACTACCACGCATCGATAACGCCTTGGACTGCTTGCACGGAGCTAAATACTTCTCGTTCATGGATCTTCGATCCGGCTACTGGCAGATTTCATTTGACTAAATGGACCACGCGGAGACGGCCTTCATCACGCCGGATGGCTTATATCAGTTCAAAGTAATGCCCTTTGGCCTATGCAATGCTTCTTCGACATTTGAACGTACGATGGACATTCTTATACAAGGCTAAAATGGACCACCTGTCTTTGGTACCTAGAAGACGTTATTGATTTTTCTCCCACGGGAGCCACATTACCGAACTCGCTGCGATTCTTGCGATCTTCCGAAAAGCAGGCCGTCAACTGAACTCCACGAAGTGTCATTTAGGGCGCCGTCAGGTTACCGTGTTGGGACACCTGGTTGACGCATCCGGTGTCCAACGAGATCCGGAAAAAGTTCGCGCCGTACGCAGTTTCCCTGTGCCACGTTTTGCTTCTGACGTCCGCTGCTTCGTCAGCCTGTTTTCTTACTCTCGCCGTTTCGTCAAAAACTTCGCCGATGTTGCTCGGCCTTTGACAAACTTCTAAAGAAGAATACGCCATTCTCATGGGGCTCGGAGCAGGCTTGGAGCATGTACGCTGCTTTCAGCGGGTTTCTGACCACCCCTCCCATACCTGCCCACTTTGATCCATCTGCACCGACCGAAGACCACACTGACGTAAGCGGCCATGTATCGGCGCTGTTCTCGTACAACAACAGAATGGTACCAAGTGCTTGATAGCTTACGCCAGCCGCCTGCTGTTACCTGCCGAGAAAAATTACTCCATCACCGAGCGGGAGTGCTTGGCTGTGGACAAGTTCCGGCCATATTTGTACAGCCGCACGTTTTCGATCGTCATAGATCATCACGCACTCTGGTGGCTGTCTTCCCTTCGGGACCCAACTAGGCGGCTTCGTCGCTGGGCTTTGCGGTTCCAGGAATATAAATTTAGTTTACATTAAAAGACTGGACGCCTCCACAAAGGCGCTCACTGCCTCTCGCGTTACTGCTCACTGCCTCCCGAGTTTGTAGCGCATGATCCAGTGACCTGCGTGATGGCTTTGACTGACATGACCGACCTGCGCGCTTAATAACAGCGCGATGCATCCCTACAGTCCATCATCGCTGGAGTGAAATCTGGGCGCACCGACGGCACGTGCCACATGTTCCTTCTGCACGACGGCATCCTCTACCGCCGCAATATCAGCCCTGACGGCCCTGAGTTGCTCCGTGTCCTTCCTCTTCATCTGCGATGCGTCGTTTGGAACAACTTCACGATGCACCGACGGCGGGACACCTTGGAGTTTTGCGTACATACGACAGCGTACGAGGCCGGTTCTTCTGGCAGGGTGTCTACCGCTGTGTGCGTCGTTATGTCACAACTTGCAAATTGTGTCAGCGTCGGAAGAATCCTCCCCTGGCACCTGCCGGACGACCCGATCCAATTGAAGTTCTCTCTGAACCGTTCTTTCGCGTAGGCCTTGACCTGCGTAGCTCTTTTCCGACGACTAGAGGGAACAAGTGGATAGCCGTCGCTACGGATTACGCGACACGCTACGCGATAAGAAAGGCGTTGCCGACTAGTTGCGCAACTGACGTCGCCGATTTTCTGCTTCACGACGTCATTCTCCAGCAATGTGCACATCGACAGTTACTTACATACCGCGACCACTCGTTCTTGTCTCGAGTTGTGAACGACCTCCGCTCTTGCGCCACTGAGCACAAGCGTTCCATCGCCTACCACCCACAAATTAACGGTCTTACGGAGCGTCTCACCCGAACAATCACAGAGATGCTGGCGATGTACGTCTCCAACGATCACCGCGACTGGGACGCCACGCTGGCCTACGTGACGTTCTCGTATAACTCATCCCGACAATACACCGCAGAATATTCACCCTTTTACCTCTTGTATGGTCGCGATCCCACACTGCAGTTTCACACCATCCTCCTTTCTGTGCCACGTTTTGCTACTGAGTACGCTCGTGAAGTCATCGATCGTGCTCGCATGGCTCGTCAAGTCGCCCGATGTCGTTTATTAGCCTCGCGGCATATACAAGAAGATCGTTATGAGTGCTGCCATTGTGATGTTAAGTTCGCGCCAGGTGCTTGGGTGCTCCTCTGGTCACCATGTCGTCGGGTTGCCCTCTACCAGAAGCTTCTCTCTCGCTACTCAGGGCCTTATGAATTTCTACGGCAAGTTAACGACGTAAGTTACAAGATTTCACCGCTACACTTTGATGCATCCTCACGTAAGGCGTCTGTTGACGCCGTGCACGTTTCGCGGCTGAAGCACTACTTCGCTCGCAATTCTTCGCCTACCATGCCCGAGACTGCGCTTCGCCACGCGGGGGTCCTGTTACGGAAGGATGAAAGAAGAGCGAGGACGAAGAAGATCGAAGACGCGGTCTGCTATGTGTTGTTGGTGGTCAGCCATCTTAACTACTTTGACTCAGTTTGTATATATAATGCAAATATAGTATTTCTTTACTCGCAACATCCCCGTAACAATATTATCGAAAACTGCAAAGCACTCCTCTAAAAACTTTTTATGCACCGATCCTGCACACATTGCGGTTTCATACGGTGACTTTACCCCCTTTTGTGAAATATTTAGATTATTAAAGAACCTATCGATCCCCTCAATAAATCTGGCCATGTGGATAGTATCTGCTTGTAATTACTGGAATGTTACCTGCGTGCACAATGCAGCAGCGCAATGTTTGCTGAACATTTCGGCTGCAACTTACACCGACATCATTGAAGTAAAAGCCAACTTAAAGTGCCAAGCAATCAGCTTCGATATGGACCGAATTTGCATTTCTCGATTCCTCTCATCAGCCTGTCGTATGTACGAGCTTTTATTTGTGTCCCCGGCTACCCTGAATATATACTGTGGTGAAGAAAAGCATACGTCGCCTTGAAGAAGACAAGTGCACTTGTCGAAACGTTGGCTCCTTCTTTCACCTTGATCTGGTTTTGCTCATTATCTACCCTGAAGTAGTATTTGAACAACATATTACGTAAACATTTGAGCAAATGTGGTGGATCAAGAATAAAGAAAAGGCTGTCACCTTGACACCTAAGTACGGATTTTCAGCGGTTATAATTTGGAAACATAGAAACATTTTGGCTTCTCTGATCCCAAATCTCAGCCACAGGCTGCAATGCAGCTCTAACCAACATTTTGTGGCAGTTGAAAAGAAGGTGATGCAGAACATTCGCGGGTGCTGCCTTATCTGCAAAAAATAGCCAGGAGGCTGGTTATACGGCGTACATATTCCTTTAGGCATGAACACAAGGGCCTTGTTTGCGAGATTTGGACCTTCTACTGCACTGTACTCTTCAAGGCCTTTCAAATCTGTCGGACACTGCTGTATATGACAGCTCCCTTGCGACATGCGTCTCATACAAAATTATAGTGCAAGCCCTGCCTTGCCTTGGAAAAGGCGCTGCTCGTTGGCTGATCAAATAAAAAAAAACTTATGGGTAAAACCCAAACCTCAGTGGTAGGCGCGCAAGCCACAGCTGCAGAAAGTTAACAAATGGAAGTTTTAGGAGTGTCCTAGTAATATCTGTAACCTTTTGGACTCTGGAAGTATAAACCTAAAGGAAAGGCTTTGTTTTGGCTGCACCATCGACGGCCAAACTAGCTGACATTAAGCATCTTCAACTGAGCTTCGACAAAAGCAGCAACAGCTGGAGTTAACTGCTCACGGATACCCTCTACCAGTTCGGCAGTGGACTTCCTTTAAAATTACCTTGACGGTCATGTATATGTAGAAGGTTGGCAATACTCCTGCTGAGCGTATTCAGTCAAGGAGCCCTCATGGCCGCGCACATACACGTGGCTGAGTTTCGATGCTCCATGTTGTGAGGGGATCCACTAATTGGTTTTGCAGTGTTCGAAAACTAAATAATATCGTGTTCAGAGCTGTCAGGCAGAACTGTTGGTGCAAAATTGGCCTTGCGGTCAGTAGCAGGCACGTGGTTGCTCCTGAGAGCCCGGTATCAAGTTCACGTTCACGTGACAGTCAGCTGCACGAAACTCGCTCTAAATAACACAACTGATAGGCTCCTTACGCACACGTTAGGACTGCAAGTTTGTGCACTGCAGTTTACATAATTATCCCCGAAAACATGAAGCCAAATACGTAAGAAATGGGTAGAGCGATTAAGCAGGCGCGAGCCGCCTGACAAAAGCATACCGGAGGCTATTGCGCATACCTAGAGCAGACGACACTGACAAGAGCTCAGTTGTGAAAGTCCAGGGGGAAGCGATGCAGGGAGACACCGACGGTACAGTCCACGCTGTCGGAATATGCCACGGAACGTCGTTTCTTCAATGGTTTCTTCACATGCCGAAAGCTCATCTTGCAAGAAGCGCTAAGGACTTCAAACGAACACCGTGACGCATGACAAAACAATGAAAAAAAGACTTCGCACTGGCCGCACGTCGAAGGAATCGACCGGAACAAGAAATCTGCTGCAACGGTGTGCAAATAATACTAAATGGTGACAGAGAAGCGACGAGCAAAAATGACAAAAACTTCGCGAAGGGGCATGTTGAGGCCGGCAAGCTACATTTATACACGTTCCGAGGGGCGCCGTAGAAGACGGCTGGCGATAAGAAATCGCTTCGTAAGCTCTTGCCAGAGTGGCCGGAAACCGAAACAAGTCCTACAAGTTCGCGCTGCCAATGCAGCACACACCCATAAACAGGGGGCAGAGGGCTTCGGGAAGCGTATTTCCATTTGCTAGTGGGTACAGCGGGGCATGGCACTTGGGGAGACGACAGACGTTTGAGCGCATGCGCGAGTAAGACCGGGGGCGTGAGATCAAATGTGGGGACTTTTGCTCCTCGAATATGCGACTCTGTCTAGGCACTACGGAGGAGATTCTTAACGCGTGTTGTATAAGCTTGTCCCTAGGCGTGCCGGCAGAAGCCGTGGGATGCGGTAGTGGTGAACGGAGCATCGCAAGTCGGCGACTCGACGCAATTATATTTATTCAGTCGTGTTCTTTACTAATTAAAGCAACGTGTCATTATTTCGCATTATTATAGCGCCTCCAGGACACCAAAGCTGCAACGGGGCATCAGCTAGAACCCGAACTAGTACGTGGATTGGGACTCGCAGAGGCCTGCGCGGCCCCAACCCACTGGCCGTCCTGCTTCCAGCTTTGATCCCCCGCTACCGCTTGGGTGCCCCAGAGATGCTGCGGCGCCTGATTTAACATAACCTCAGGTGCTCTCGTGAGGACTCCGTTTGCCGGTTACATGTGCTCTCCTGGAACAGTGCTTGTCAAAAATGCAAGTTATCGTCACGGGTAAAAATGCGACCCCCGACTTATACAAAAATAGTCAGAACCTTGCCGCTTCAGACAGAGTGATCACCAAATGGGGCGGCCGTGCCCACTGCTTCACCGCGCGTACAGCCAGCGGTGAAGCGTAAACAACCTGGACCGAACTCCCCTAAGCCGGCATGCCTAGGGGATAAACGTATACAAGACGCGTTAAAAAACCTCCTCCGTTGTGCCTAGGCAGACTCATATTCAAGGAGCAAAGGCCCCCAGATTTTCTCTCTTGCACCCGCTCTTACTCGCGCCTTAGCAGAAACGCCGAGAGCCGTGAAAAGCGCCACGCCCGTGCACCTACTAGCAATTGTAAAAGACCATGACTGGAGCAACCCGGGCACAGCAGACGAAAGGTGCCCTGAACGTCTATGTTCTCCCATGACGTCACGTCCCCTATAATCCATGATGTCACATCCGTCCATTTGCATGGCGTCTGTCTTTCGGGACCAAGCGCGCTACGAAGCGGTCCGTATTCTGTGTCCACTGATAGCGTGAGTACTACTCTATATATGTGTAATGAAATTTTCAGGCTGTGAACTGTTTGATTCTTTACAGTTAGGTTCCTTGCGCGCATATTTTACCTTCTTGGCCGCGTCAAATACAGCCGTCTTGTGGAATGGGTTGTGGCATCCTGCTCATGTGAGTGGTATTCCGTCCGTCAGGATCGTCAGTGCGTGCACAGAGCCATTCAGTAGTCTGGTTCAAGGAAGGATGCGCGAAAGAACAACGACGTAAGAAAACACTAGCATGGCGAGCTATTCTGTCAGATCGTGTTATATCGCGCTTTTTTTCTAAGGCCATCTCGGTGTTAGAACAGTTTTGCTGCTTCTTTGTTACAGCTTCGCTGCCGCTCATTTAATCATCATCTTGCATTCCTTTTAATAAGACAAATGGCATCACTGCGCGGAATAGCGTCTTTTAATGTAGACCAACAACAGCTGCATACAAGTTTACGTATACGCTTTCCTGACGCAAATAATACGGGTGTCACACGGTGCATTTCTGATTGCGACCAAGCCCGATCCAGATCGAAATTCTCCGTCGCGATTGGTTTCTTTGCGCAAGCTACGCGAGGGAGCCAATAGTAGTCGAGAATTTTGATCCGGATCGGGCATGATCGCGATCGAAAATGGCAGTGAGACACCGGTATAAGACGATTAAGACGCGGCATCAGCCCTGCTACTGCGTGATGCCGGATCACTATGATGAGAAATGTAAAAATAAGAAAAAAATTAATGCTGTAAGTGCGGTCAAACGTTGCCAAGCGTGATAAGCGGACCTGCCACGCAAGATAGATTGCATAAATTCTGAAGTCAGCTTCGCCGCAGTGACCTAGTGCTGCACGATGAAGCATACCCAATAGTATTTCAGTGTAGCATGTCAAAAGTAAAGAGGGGCCACTGTCACAGGATATTATATTTGTTATGATGTACGCGTGCGCGCACCAGTTCCTGTTACATTACACGTGCAGAGGCGCCTAGTAAGTGTACTGACAGGCCTTGAGAGCTATTTCGGCAGTGGCTGTGACTCTTTGAGCCGTTGTTTTGTCGACCTCGTAAACCGATGTTTACACGGTCATTTTTTCTAGAATGTTGATTTCTTTCGTCAGTAATAGCTACGTAATTTATTAGTTTTCAGCCCGACTGCTTTGGTCATATCCAAGTCTAGGTGATCTTTTTAGCCGAGCGCAATTGTCGGAAGCTAAGCGACGCTTTTGCACCAGTAGTGCCATCACCCATTTACAAGACAGTCAATCAATGTCATTTTGTATGTCACTGGGAGACCACCGAATGCGGGGTACTCACCCGCGTGCAAACGCATAACTAGCTGCGAGATGAGCATGCCTCTTGAGAAGCTGCTTTGCATCAAAGGCCAGGCCCCTTTGCTGTTCTTCACCGCAAAGCATTCTGTATGTCTAACCGCATAATATATTTATACTGCGGCGAAGCTAACCTTACGAAACTGAATTTCTCAACGTTTTTTAGACTTGCCTCTCTACGAGCCATTACCAAGCGCTTGTCGGTACGTCGCTTGGCAAAGGTCTTACCAGCTGATTCTCCCCGTTAGGTGTGGGGGAGACTCACATATATGAAAACTACCAAGGAAAGCAGTTGTCGTGATGAAGGCAAGCTCCGCTGTCGAAGCATATGCACTAGCCTGTTTGACCACTGTTATCACAGCAACGTCGTCGTGTATCGCGGTGAAGCATGCCGATATAGGGAAGGGTTCACGTGAGTGCGGAATGTAGGGTTTCAGTAAGCGAGGAACCTAACGCTCTAGTCTCAACAAAACAGATTTTCGCGGCAGGATGATGTCTTGACAGCTTTTGTTGACTAAAGCCGCACACGCCAGGTTATCCCTTGTCACTATTAATTTGCTTTAAAGCAATATAGAAGATGCCTCACTGCAGGAAACGTCCATCGTAGATGGCCGAAACCCTGCGTGACCGTTCACTGAAAAACACATTGGCTATTGCGGTGAAACATACTAAAGCACATTTGTCAGTTTAGCATGTAAAGACCCTTGCTCTTCGCTTTTATGATATTATGACATTCCGTATAATGAGAACATATTCACTGCTAAAAACATCCCCATTGAAATGGATACATGAACGCTGATAGGCAGCATGTGTGATGTTTCATCTTTTTGCTTTGTTGTGTACCTGTCATACTGACATTAATAAGTTTTCCTGTACTTTGTAAGGTGCTGACATAGATAACATTGCATTGCAAGGAGTCACTCTGTTATTAGTTTTCAACGACCAGTGTGATGGCTTTTCTTAAGAGAGGTTGGGGTTAAACTTACTGAGAAGGTTTTTTTAGACGGGTAGTTTTCTGAGAAGAGATCAGGTGTCAGAAAATAGACCTGATGTAACCTTGATCTGAGCGTTTAATGATGGAAAAGATACAGAATATATGAGATTTCTTGCCTGAAACCAAGAAATAGCTGAAATATGTAAAATATTTTAAATAGCATTCATGAGCAACTGAAAGCTGTACACACGTAAACCCAAAACACACTTGCTTCACACAGTGCACAGTGCTTACACAGTGCTTCAGTCCACGCAGGCTTTCAGCTACTTTGTGGAAGCCTCCGGTACATTCTCAGTGGCACAGTAATTTTGGCTGCCTTTTGCTCAAGTGTGCTATAGACACAATTGAAAGATTTGCTCTTTCAACTGGTCAGCGGCCTTAGCTTGGGAGACCAGTGATAGGCCATATTTTATAAAACTAGACAACACATAGCACAACCAGCCTGAGCAGAAACCTGTTTAAATGTGCGGCACCTTCAACACCTATATTTTTCAATATAAATTCAGAAAAATCTGTAGCACATTTAGATCCTAGATTTTAAATGCTGTATAAGTTTTCTTCTTTACCTCAGTTGCATTCGGCTTCTGTCCAAATGGGCGAGCACTTCTGCACAGCTCATCAGGGAGCATTCTTGTGTACCTACCTTCTTTTTATTTATCTCGTCTACAATCAAGATCAAATATATATAGTGCATGAACATGCTGTGCATCAACTTAACTTATACTACCATGTTCAACAGCACAGTTCATGTAACTGGTGTTGGTTTATTCAAGCTAAGCATTACTACTGCGTTACTGCATTCCTACAGCCTTTAGCTGTAGTCATCATGGTAAGAGAGCAGAGAAGTGAATATGCAAAGACATTTGGATGCGTTGAGATGACATCTTTTTGTTAGTGAAAATATGAAATCTGCGCAAAATCGGATAGAACGCATGCGCTTTCACCTTTTCGCACACACAAAAACGCCATGCGGATAAATGTTCTTCACTGTGCCATAGAAACTGCATGTTTGCTCTCAAAGGTAATTCCAATTCATTGGATTTGTTCTTGTGCTGTGTTTATTTTCTTGAGTGTGCTTTAGTTTGTACGCGTTAATGTTTCAAACCTACTTTTATTTTCACAGACTGAACATCTCACGTCTTGGTTTGACTTCCTGGTACAGGATACTTGCACTCGGCATGGAGCGATGAAGCAGAGCGGTGTACTTTTATTGAAAGTACAGATTTTAGCAGTATAACAGCAATTCATAAAAAAAAATGTGTGCGGGAAAAGTGTTCCTACCCACGTTCCTCACTGTTTAATTATGCTTTATTCCTGTATTCTCTTCAGCAAAACCACTTATATGGGGAATCGATCGTGATAACTGCTTGCGAGAGTTTTAAAGAAACGCCTTCAACCATTTCTACTGGTGCACTGGGAAAATGTATACATGCAGTAAAATTGAAACAGAAGGCAACATAGCAAACACCAATGCTTGATGCGGCATTTGTGAGTTGTATGTAAGCAATTTCCACATAAAACAATATACTAAGACAGTGCATACTAGTACTACAAAGCACTCATCTTTCATGTTAGGCATACGTTACCACAAGATCTTTAAATGAGGTCACAAGAGAGATGCTGGCTCTAATGAGAAACTGCAGATGTTAAAGGCAGCTGTGAAAATGTATTGAGAAATTATGTGATATGTAGCATTTACTCAGTTCAGAGAACTTCCAAAGTTGCCAGAAAGACTTCATAGCTGTGGATGAAGGAACAGTAATAGCCCTATTTGAAGTATGAGAAATAAACATTAAATGGAAACATGAGTAACAACGCGTAATTCTCTGAAAAAATATTGCTATTCCTCTAAAAAACAGAGAGTGAAATGAAATTAGTGCCATAATTTCCTTTTTTTACTTCATTTGAGTTAAATATATTCATTGCAGTAACACAAGAAAGCAAAGGGGGTGAGGTGCATTAAAAATACTAGTCTGTTTTTATATACTGCATTCTGTACATTCAATATTCAGTAAAGCTAACTTGGAAAGCTACGGTAAAGCCATTGGTTGAGCCTGTATGGTGCATAACAGGGGCAATTGCGAAACTAACTGCTTGAGTTTACAGTGCCTTATTTGTAGTGCATACCCAGTTAAGTGCTGAGCTATTGCAAGATTGATTAAGGTGACCAACATGCTTAGCAAGTAGCTTTCATTTTTGTGGTTGGCGTCCAATTTTAGACTACTTGCCCTGCCTCTTGCGACCAGACCTGATGAGCTGCCATCAAACTCTTCACTACTTCAATGCAAATAACTGGAGGTTGGCAAGTATCACATTTTTCTAATAAGAACAGTAAGTATTGAATAGCCGAACGCAGATGCCTACATTTACAGCAGGCGTATTTATCTTGGGATGAAGCACCATGCTTGCATTGACTAGTAAAAAAAAAGACTGCTAACTATCAGGGAATATTATGAATATATTTAAACACAAGTTTATTAGTTCATTCGAAAACTGCACAAACAGCCTCTCAATATCTTTAGGGCCTGGTGGAAAACAAGATTTTTAAGAATGAACAGCTGCTGTATGACTGACTAGCGGTAAAAGAAGTCCTAAATAGATAGTTGCAAAAGAAATATCAGAAGTGGAGAAAATGGAAAACAAAAGCTGTTGAAGGTCGTGTTTGCTGTAAAGACATGTAAAAGGACATGCTGCATGAAAAAAAATCACTGGTCATCAAAAAATTACATGACCAGTCTGCCACTAATATTAAATGATAGATAAGTAAAAATCAGGGGTTGTCATGTAGGCTTCCACTATGAAACCAAAAACAAAGCTTGCGTTTGCCATTTTGTTTCTGCATTGCTTCAAAAACTTAGGTTGTGTAACTTCTGATATATTGGGATAGTTTGTTCGCAGACAGACAACAGTAACCACTTTAATACTCAGTTATTGCAATATATTTGGCTACTTTTGCGTAATCAAGAATGCCAAATAGTTAAGTATTTTAGAATATGAATACTTAGTGTGTATTATTCGATTCATATTCACAACTTCGAATATTCATCCACCCCTATAAATAACACCTCCTTTACTAGTGTTCAGGCCAAAGCTCCCCCCGCCCCCTTATATGTACTCGACATCCACCTCTACAATTCTGAGCCACGATGAAATTATGTCATGCGGCAAACCAAGCGAATAAAAAAAACTGAAAATCCTGAGGCATTAAATTTGCATTGTGTGGTGCGTACCAGTCTGCAACAGCTTGGACCTGCTTGCTGTGCTTAGCAATTGTATATCACATACTTGTAACAATCATGTAGTGCTTCTCAAGAACCATGTCCAAACTGCACACACTAGAATATAAGCTGGGACATTCAAAAAAGACAAGTGCGCGTTATGTTTGCCCAGTGACATTTAGTGTGCTCAAATATGTAAAGTGGGCTGTTATATGGTTAATGTAATCTCCTAATGCAAAGAAAGAATGAGCCAACATTTTTGGCCCTTGCATTAAATTTATGGCATGTTCCATGATCTAATCAAATGCTTCCAATTTAAGCAAGTTCTCAATTTAACAAAATAATACCTCAGATTCCTATAACATTTGCTAATTATACTTACTGTGCTTTATAGACAAAGTTCCTAGAACAGAATGCATGTTGTGATCTACAGCAGTAATATTGTGAGAGACACTCGGGTGGAACAATTGCTGGCCTTGATCGACAAGCGAAACCTCCCTGCCACATGATTTATTTCAATCTTTACAATAATCCTAAATTGTGTCGCAAAGCTTCTACAATAATGCGAACATGGTTGTCATAAGACATTCTCTCTCATGCGAAACAAACCCCCGGCATGTTCACTAACTTGATCTCCTCTCTTGAACTTGGTTCTTACATTGAATGTATGCTTTCAGCTTTTTAAATCGTGATACTTTGTGCAACTGCCTCCTTCTCCCGAATAAGCGAACTTCATATTGATCCACATGCAATTATTAAAATTAATTGAATGCTTTCTTCGTGACCAAGCACAACTTAAATATGTTAACAACTCCAATTCACAAATCTGTCTTTTGTCACTTCTCGCATGCCCCAATGCCGAGTGTTTAGGCCCTTGATTTTTCTTATTTTAGATCTCCCAAAGAACTTCACATATAAAATTAAACTTTCTGTTGATGACTGTGTGTTTGGTCATGAAACAACCAAACCCTGGCAGGTTCGTTTCAGTTGAGACTAATGTCCCTTTAGAGTGTCATCACTAGTTAAAACATAACATCATTATAGGTAAAATCAAGAGATTTTAGCATCATCACTAGTCCGTTTAGCAAATTTACCTACAAAATAAAACATTCCGTTCTTATAAACACTTTGTACATAGGTATTCAAATTACTAACAATCTTTCAAAGCAAATGCATATCAATTATATGACTAATGATGATAACTGAACACTTGGCTTTTTGTGCTGCAGGTTACACTCCTGCTTCCCTTAAACTTATACTGTATAATATGTTTGCAAGATCAAAAACTGGAGTATGTTTCATCAATCCGGAATATACCTGTAAAAAACACGTTCTCATATTTACTTGAAGCCATACAAAACCAACCTTCACATTTTATCGTACCTGCTTATTCCTATACTGCAAGCAAACCAACAATTAAAGCTTGCATTGATTGGCCAGACTTGTCAACAAGGAAACTTACCTATTTATTTATTTCACATATTCTTCATTGAAATATGATATGTTTTTATTACCACCTTACCTCATTGTGTCTCATTGAGAATGAACCACAACCTCAAGCTACACGTGCCAATTTGCCAAAGCAATCTTTACTATTCCTGTCAAAGGCAGCCTTAGAATATATATATATATATATATATATATATATATATATATATATATATATATATATATATATATATATATATATATATAGCCCATGGCCATCCCTTTCTTTATGGCTACGGTGGCTATAGCGGTCCCACAGCCACCGTAGTCCTCCATAAAAAAAGCAACCAAATCCCAATAAAGAAAGGCTTCAGGCAGGGAGATACGATCTCTCCAATGCTATTCACAGCGTGTTTAGAGGAGGTATTCAGAGACCTGGATTGGGAAGAATTGGTGATAAAAGTTAATGGAGAATACCTTAGTAAGTTCCAATTCGCTGATGATATTGCCTTGCTTAGTAACTCAGGGAACCAATTGCAATGCATGCTCACTGACCTGAAGAGGCAAAGCAGAAGAGTGGGTCTAAAAATTAATCTGCAGAAAACTAATGCTTAACAGCCTCGGAAGAGAACAGTAATTTACAATAGGTAGCGACGCATTGGAAGTGGTAAGGGAAAACATCTACTTAGGGCGGGTAGTGACGGCAGATCCGGATCATGACACGGAAATAATCAGAAGAATAAGAGTGGGCTGGGGTGCGTTTGGCAGGCATTCTCAGATCATGAACAGCAGGTTGCCATTATCCCTCAAGAGAAAAGTGTATAATAGCTGTGTCTTACCAGTACTCACCTACGGGGCAGAAACCTGGAGGCTTACGAAAAGGGTTCTACTCAAATTGAGGACGACGCAACGAGCTATGGAAAGAAGAATGATAGGTGTAACGTTAAGGGATAAGAAAAGAGCAGATTGGGTGAGGGAACAAACGCGAGTTAATGACATCTTAGTTGAAATCAAGAAAAAGAAATGGGCATGGGCAGGACATGTAATGAGGAGGGAAGATAACCGATGGTCATTAAGGGTTACGGACTGGATCCCAAGGGAAGGGAAGCGTAGCAGGGGGCGGCAGAAAGTTAGGTGGGCGGATGAGATTAAGAAGTTTGCAGGGACGGCATGGCCGCAATTAGTACATGACCGGAGTTGTTGGAGAAGTATGGGAGAGGCCTTTGCCCTGCAGTGGGCGTAACCAGGCTGATGATGATGATGATGATGATGATGATGATGATGATGATAGATCGCATTCAATCTTCGTTGTTCGTCATGGCGCTGTCGCCTTCCCTTGGGCAGCCCACTGTAGACGTCAGATCACTGTCGTAAAGCCCTCGTCGTCACGCGTTCTGCTTACCATCGTCGTTGCTTTAGCAACTTCATTCTGTTGGTACCGGCCGCCGTTGTCAAGCTGCATTCGTCATTCCATCAACTTTATTCCTTATTTGGCATTCTATTCCGATAATACGCCTTCCCCCAGTGCAGCGTAGCAAACTGAACTTGCGTCTGGTTAAGCCCCCTGCCTTTCCTGTCTTCTATCTCTTCCTCTCTCTATTCTGACCACGTTTTCATTAGCCATGATCATACCGCTGTTGTCATGCCACCGTCATATTTGTGCCTTCTTCAAATAGTCCTAAGTGTGCATTTGTTGACGCCATCGTCGGCATATAAACCTCCTCATCCCGTTGTCGTCATGCTGTTGTCATTATACCAGTGTCATTATTCCATAGTCAGCTTGCTTGTCGCAGCTTGTCACAGCTTTCGCTTTTCCATAGATGTCATTGCTTCTACGTCATTCTATTGTCGTCACTCCGTCGTCGTCATGCCCTGATGCTCATGGCCGACCGGCGGAATCGAGTGCCAGAGCAACGTGGATCGACGGGGGAGAACAATGCAAGCGCACATATAGCCAAAGCAACGAAAATACCAGAATGACGTTTTAAATAAATGTGTCTTCAGCACTGCGGCGTGTCGCAAAATTGCTTGAGTGGTAATCGCATTATCATAGATAGTTATCGTGAAATGGGTTCTGACAGAATATTTTTTAGTCCTAGTGAGAAAGCACGTACGGGAGAGATTACAAGGGAAAACTGTAATCTTTATCCAGCATTGCTTTTCACACCAGTGCCTGGCATAAATTTTTTACAGTTACACCTGTGGTCAATATTGACGCGGTACAGCTGGGCTGGCCTCTACACGCTGTTTCTTTAAGCAAATCGCTTTTTTCTTTCTTCCATTTGCGTAGTTCTTGCTGGTGGTCGGACTCTAATGGCTGGTACAAAGGCGGCTGTGCAAATCGCGCATTGTCTCAAGCAACGAACTTGTGAGGCACGTTTCTGGTGGAATGCCAACTATTGTATATTTCCGTAAAGAGATCCAAATTTTAAAAATACAGTGGCACGCATTAAACGAATGATGGAAACACCTTAGTCTTTGTAATCTTTTTGAGCGAGACAATATTTTGACATGCGGTTTGATCACATTCCTTCCCTCTCCTCCTAACAATGCAAAAATTTCAAACATTCCCTTTTGGAGATAAGTCGTATTTATTATGTTGTAGTGCATGCTCAGAAGCAATAATAAAGTTGCTTTCATGAAGGTATCATTTACGTTTTCTTTTGTTGTTCATTTGTTATGGGAGGAGGCTTAAAGCATTAAATTTAGACAGCGAGATTGAAAAAACAACGACGTCAGTGCAAGCTTGAGTTTTCTAAATCTGTTTTAAACTCAGAGTTTCAAACTGGCACTAACAAACATATTAAACAACGTTATTTACTTAGATTGTGTTACTCACTTACAAGAAACGGAAAGGCTCACAGTAACTTCTCCAAACGAGCTGCTACGCTGAAAAGACAGTTGCAATTCTGCAAGATCAGACAAGTCTGCTATCCTGTTTTTGCTATGTATGAGCGCATGTGCGTTGGTACCCATGTATGCTGAAGTAATGATATTGCATTCAAAATTGCCTGAATTCGCACTCATCGGGTTTGCAAGACGTCATTATTACAGATTTCTGCCGCTTTAAAAAAGCAAGAACTTCACACCTTGGTTTTTATCTACTCGGTTGAAAAAGAAGCGTTGAAGTAACCCGAATCGTATTTCATCAACTTTGACCTATCGCTCATGGTATCCACCTGCAAAACAGGCCGTTGTCGCTTATACGCAGGCGCCAAACTAAAGTTCATATTTTTTTCTTCTGTTCACGGAGATAAATACCTAGCACTTGACGTGTCATACGTACGCAGCAGATCATTGTGTTTTCCACCTGGAGAGGAATGACTAAGGCTCTGGCACACCTCTACGTCGTAGCTGCAAAAGAAAATGAAAAATACCGGATGCTACCAAAGTTATTTCTTTCTAATAGGCAGTTCTGCGGTAGATCTCACCCGCCTGCTCTTGGTTCCGCTTCTCTTGATTAGCTGAACTTTTCGGAAAATTGCTGTTTTCAGTGAAAATAAAATGTCCAACGCGCCACAATGAACGCGGTGACGCAATTTTTTCTTTCTTTTTCATAATGACTTTGATTAAGAATATTAACCAATAAGTATACGCAATGCCCAAAAACATAATTCAAAAGGAGAGTGGAATGTATGAAAATCAAGAAAATTACCAAAAGAAATTGCTTTGGATAGCCGGCCGGGGGTAATGGCGGTATATATCTACTTGTATTTACGTCCAGTGCCAAATAAGTTTTTCTCCCAAGGTAGCACTTTAAGACACCAATTACGATGGACTGCTGATAATTGTGTGAAAATCGTTTAGTTTCGTGGCAAGGTGCTGAAGACTTCATTGACACAAAGCAAAGATGGTAGAACGATTATTTGCAATTTTTTATTAGTCATCATAATTATGCAGTAATTAAACATTTCAATATTTAACAGTCAATAAGCCTACGTTTCTTCTTTAAAAATAAATTGCCTGCTCGAATTACATGCGCAAGTTAATTAGCAGTGGAGCCACTAGTTGTAAGTTGCATAACTTTTTCGCAATGCCTACGAAAACATCTCAGGTCAAACGTCGCTTGAAACACCGTAGTGCCTTCGCCAAAGCGTTCGTCTGTAATAATCGATATGACCGGGAAGTAAAATGATATGAGTCAGAAGTAAACTGAAGCTATTTCAGTTCAGCAGTAGGTTCAGTTTTCCCTAAGCCTAACCTTCGAGGTCTATGCGTTGCACCGTTACTGGCGGCCTACCGCGGCCGGCCGAACGCGCACATAGACGCAGACTTTACGTTCGCTGAGGTGTCGGCCGCTGCCTTGAAGCTGCGGACGAACTCGGCGCCGGGTCCGGACCACGTGACCAACAGGATCCTGCGCAACCTGAACGAAGCCTCAATGGAGCAGTTCACCGAGTTCATGAACGAATGCTGGAAGACGGGCGCCACCTCAGAAGAGTGGCAGACGTCCACGATCGTCTTTATACCGACACCAGGCAAACCACTCAATGCGGACAACCTCGGGCAGATTTCACTTACATCATGCGTCGGCAAACTGATGGAGCACGGGGTCCTGGAGCGTCTCAATGAACACATAGAGGATGAGAGGAGTTCCCCCACTCCATGGTCAGTTTCAGGCCACACCTGTCCACCCAAGATGTAGTCCTTCAGTTAAAAAGGCAGGTGATGCAACCCGAAAGTCCGGCGGACACCCGACGATTCCGGTGCCTCCTGGGCCTCGACCAGAAGAAGGCCTTCGACAATGTCGCCCATGAAGTGGTGCTCGAGGGCGTGACCAACCTGGGAGTCGGAAACCGAGCATACCAATACGTCCGAAACTTTCGGCAAGTTGCTGAAGACATCATCGACGCAAATGAAAGATGGTAGAACGATTATTTGTGAATATTGTTTATCATACATCATAATTATGCAGAAATTAAATATTTCACTATTGAACAGTGAGTAAGCCTACGTTTCTACTTAAAAAAATTATTTGCCCGCTCGAATCACGTGGGCAAGTTAATTATCAGTGCAGCCTCTACTAGTAATGCGCGTAACTTTTTCGCCATACCTACGGAAACGTCTCACGCCAAACGTCGCTTGAAACACCGTAGTGCCTCAGAAGAGATGAAATGATTCAGAAGTAAAATGATATGATTTAGATGTTAACTGGAGCTACTTAAGTTCAGCAGTAGGTTCAGTTTTCCTTAAGCCCAAGCTTCGAGGTCTATGCGCTGCAACCATTGCATGCCAATTTCAAGAACAAGTCGCGTACAAAAATATGTTGACCCTGTTTGAATGAGAAGTAAGCTAACTTTGTTTTACAATTTTTTCTTCAATATGGGCTGCCTATCACACGACACTGCATTGTTGCGAAATGAGGCCAACAGTTTCGCAGTGAGAAGATGACACCACCTGTCCAATTGTACTTTCAACGCGTACGTAGACATAAATAAATATAATGGTATATTTTTTTCCATAACCATTGGGGAACATCTTTATTCTATATCCCACAATATCCCAAAGAACCACTTGTACCGCTTCCTTTGAGAGCGTTGAGCTCTTAGGCTTTGTTGTCAGCCTCAAAACTCGGCATACTGTAGCAAAATTGAGCTGTCATAATTGCTCTTTATAGAGAACTTAGTAATGTAGCGTAAGGATAGAAGAGGATGTAGGGACTTAAGCTTTTACTACCGGACTGAGCGCACACGGTTCTTTTCCAAGGCGCTAAAGAGCTTTACTGATGTAAACCAATTAGCACAGAAACGAAGATAGTTCAATCCTGGCGGGACGACTTCGCGCAGCTTGAAGACTATATCCCCATTGGCGCCAATATCGTGCTCTCTAGGAACAGCATCTATATTCCCTGTGTATAGCTCAAATGAATGCATCATTCCCTGCAAGCCGCACAGAGTAAATACTGTCTAAGCCGATTTATGCGGTTTGGTGGGAATGTATTACTGGAGGTTAATGCGGCCCTTCAATTGCACCGTTTGCACATTAATGCAAGAGCTGAATTATCTGTTACTTGCCGTTTGTGCGAGTTTCGCGAGCGAGCAAAAGCAGCGCAGCACTACGCGATTACGGAACTACTGAAACGCAAACGCGAGGGTGGTGCGGAGTCGAACGAATGCAAAAGCTTTATACCGATCGCGTCGTTGTCAAGGGTAATTTCAATAAGTTCTATTTTCTAAAAATGAAATAGAACTACACGAGTAACATTTTATTTCGTCTTATAATAGAATACAAGGATGCTTCTTGCAACGAGTGGTTGAGTACTAATGACAGAATTTAACTGAGCAGTGCTTCTGCATCGGGCAAGTGCTTGAATGTCCCGGTGGAGTTTCTAATCACGTCCTGCGTTAACCTGAATTTTTGGACTATTAAGCCTATGTTCGCGTCAATATTCACGCCTTAGAGATTTTCGAGCACTAATTTGTCACCTTAGCTTGATTTAACGTTCGGCTTTAGTGCCCGTTTAAGCGCCGGTTGTCGCGAATTCGCGACAAACCGAAAAAAGCACTCTATTTGCATTCTAGAAAATGTAACTGTGAAATTTAATAACGGTCGATTTTTAAAGCTGAAACACGAAAAAAGAATTTTCTCGCGGCCCATTTATAAATTCCGACAGTAAAGGGTAAAGTCCCTACACCCTCTCCTATCCTTATCTTAAATTACTAAGTTCTCTATAAAGAGAAATTATGACAGCTGTATTTTGCTACTGTATGCCGAGTTTTGAGGCGAACAAAAGAGCCTAAAAGCTTAAAGCTATTAAAGGAACCGGTGCAAGTTGTTTGTGATATTTTGGGATACAGAATAAAGATGTTCCCCAACGGTTGTGGAAAAAAATATACCATTATATTTTTGCATGTTTATGTAAGGCTACAGGGATGAGGAGGAGGAAAGAGAAAAGAAGAAGGCAGGGAGGTTAACCAGAATAACGTCCGATGTAAGGCTACAAAGTACAATTGGACAGGTGGTGTCATCTAAACGCGAAGCTGTTGGCCTCATTTCGTAGCAATGCAGTGTCGCGTGATGGGCGGCCCATATTGAAGAAAAACTTGTATAACAAGATTAGCTTACATCTCATTCAAGCACGGCGAACATATTTCTGTACGCGACTTGTTTTTGAAATTTGCGTGCAATGGTGGCAACGCATGGTGGTGGTTGTGTAAATTTGATTGAAAGCGGGAAGGGGAAAGGGGGGAGGTGACTGAGGGATCGGGCTAAAGTAAGTCCCTGGGCCTACTTGGCCTTCTCCACCCAGTCCGCCAGTTCAAGCTATCCGTCGATGTCCCCGGACCTGAGCCAGGCTGTCCAGTCAGTCTCGCTTCTGACGGGGGAATGAGAGAACGGGAGCGAGTTGCATTCTTACATTGTGTGTGTGAGTGTGCCTGTTTGTGCACAGAGCCTACATAGGCCGGTTTCCTTGCCCCCTGTGATTTTGTTAATGTACTTTGGGTGTGGGTATGTGTTTGCCTAGAGTCGCCTAAACGTGACCGCTTGCGTTTTATCGAGTTGCTTGGCTGGTGGTGGGAGTGCGCGACGCCTCCAGCGATGCCTATGAGCTATTTCATGATAATTCTGGCAGGGTTCCTCGTGTCTCTGCTCCTCGTTCACGCCGTTCGCATCCGCTGGCGAGGCTCGGCGCGCGAGATCTCAAGCCAAACTGTGAGCCGACGCGTTGCCATGCACAGCCATGTGAGCGGGGGTCCACACGAGGGTTTTCCAGCCGCTTAGGGGGCGCCGTGTGAGGACGCGGTATGCCTGTTCGGAAATTCTACCGCGGGCGAAATTGCCGATGGCCTCCTTGCTATCGCTGATGACGGTATTCGCTTCCGCATGCATGACCATAGCAATTGCGGTTTCTTCTGCTTCCACCACTCGGCCAGCCGTGATTGTTGTGTGTTCTATCAGTCGTCCGTTGTGATCCGCTACCACCGGGGTCATGAGGTCGCCACGATGGTGTCTCGCTGTGTCTGTGTAAGCTACTCCATCTTGCGAGCCATAGCGTGGCCAAATGGCTTGACTACGGGCCTGCCGGCGGCCCTGATGGGACTCGGGGTACAAGTTGTGGGGTAGAGACAGAGCAGAAATATGTCCCCTGACCTTTCGCGGAATCGTCATGTAGTCTGTAACCTCGAGGCCTTGGGACTGAGCTTCCGGAGGACTGTGCGGCCAGCCGGGGTTCGCGAGAGACGACTGACTTGGGCTGTGTGGTGAGCGTCTAAGAGCTCCTTGATTGTGTTGTGCATGCCTAAAGCCTCTAGCCTTGCGGCGGCCTCGTAGTCCGGAAGGTCCAGGGCTGCCTTTGTGGTTCTTCTGATCATTGTGTTTGATTTAGCTAAGTCTGTGGCTGTGAGTTTGACATATGGTGTCGAGTACATTATTCTGCTGGTTATGTATGCCTGCACAAATCCAAGCAGCGCACCCTCGCCCAAGCCGGGGTGCCGATTAGACACCCGGCGAATAAGCCGTAGTGTGTAGTCGGTCGCCCTCTGGAGTTTCTTTATCATGAGCCCGCAGCGCAGCGTGTTCTGAAAGTCTAGCCCCAATATTTTGATATTGGAGCGCTCTGGGATGGTAAGTCCTCCGACCTTAAGTTCAAGGACGCGCCTCCTCCGTGGTATTCCCCCGGGACAGCTACTTCTGCCGGGGCTTGATCAGGAGGTATTCGGATTTTTCTGGTGAGCACGTCAGGCACCTTGACTCCGCATACGCTTGTACGACGCCGATGCCGCGTTGTATGATCTCTTGAAGAGGTTGCGAATCATCCGCCACCACCCACAACGTCACGTCGTCAGCGTAGAGGCTGTGGTGAAGCCCGGGGATAGAGCACAGCAGGTCCGGGAGCCCGCGCATCGCCGCGGTAAACAGAAAAGGGGAGATTACTGATTCCTGCGGCGTGCCTCCACTCCCCAGCTCTATAATGCCAGTTTCATGTTCGCCAACTATAATCTGGCACTTCCAGTCGGTGAGGAAGTTTCGGACGTATTGGTATGATCGGTTTCCGACTCCCAGTTTGGTCAGGCCCTCGAGCACCGCTGCATGGGCGACATTGTCGAAGGCCTTCTTCAGGTCGAGGCCCAGGAGGCACCGGAATCGTCGGGTGTCCGCCGGACTTTCGGGTTGCATCACCTGCCTTTTTAACTGAAGGAGTACATCTTGGGTGGACAGGTGGGGCCTGAAACTGAACATGGAGAGGGGGAACTCCTCTCATCCTCTATGTGTTCATTGAGACGATCCAGGACGACGTGCTCCATCAGCTTGCAACGCATGATGCAAGTGAAATCTGCCTGAGGTAGTCCGCATTGAATGGTTTGCCTGGTGTCGGTATAACGACGATCGTGTACGTCTGCCACTGTTCTGAGGTGGCGCCCGTCTTCCAGCATTCGTTCATGAACTCGGTGAACTGCTCCATTGAGGCCTCGTTCAGGTTGCGCAGGATCTTGTTGGTCACGCGGTCCGGACCCGGCGCCAAGTTCGTCCGCAGCTTGAAGGCAGCGGCCGACACCTCAGCGAACGTAAAGTCTGCGTCTATGTGCGCGTTCGGCCGCGGTGGTAGGCCGCCGGTAACGGTGCAACGCATAGACTTCGAATATTAAGCTTAGGGAAAACTTAACCTACTGCCGAACTGAAGTAGCTTCAGTTTACTTCTAACTCATATCATTCTACTTCCCGGTCATATCGATTATTACAGACGAATGCTTTGGCGAAGGCACTACGGTGTTTCAAGCGACGTTTGACGTGAGACGTTTTCGTAGGCATTGCGAAAAAGTTACGCGCCTTACAACTAGTGGCTGCACTGATAATTAACTTGCGCACGTATTTCGAGCAGGCGATCTATTTTTAAAGAAGAAACGTAGGCTTATTGACTGTTAAATAATGAAATGTTTAATTACTGCATACATATGATGACTAATAAAAAAATTACAAACAATCGTTCTAGCATCTTTGCTTTGTGTCACTGAAGTCTTCAGTACCTTGCCTCAAAAGTAATTTTCACCAAATTATCAGCAGTCCATCGTAATTCGTGACTTAAAGTGCTACCTTGCGAGAAAAATACAATACGTAATACAATAAATACGTAAATACAAGTAGATAAATACCGCCGTTACCCTTGGCCGGCTATCCGAAAAAAATTCTTTTTGGTAATTTCCTTGAATTTCATACATTCGGCTCTCTTTTTGAATTATATTTTGGGCATTTCGCATACTTATTGGTTAACATTCATAATCGAAATCATTATGACAAAGAAAGGACAAATTGGGCCATTGCATTCATTGTGGTGCGTTGGGCGCTTTATTTTCACTAAAAACTGCTGTTTTTCATAAACTTAAACTAATCATGGGAAGCGGAACCAAGAGCAGGCGGGTCTGATCTACCGCAGAACTGCCCTATAAGAACGAAATAACTGTAGTGGCATTCGGCATTTTTCATGTTCTTCTGCAGCTACGACGTAGATGCGTTCCAGAGCCTGAGTCATTCCTTTCCAGCTGGAAAACACAATGACCCGCTGCGTACGTATGACACGTCAAGTGCGAAGTGATTTATCTCGGTCAGCAGGAGAAAAAAAATATGCATTCCAGTTGTGCGCCTGCGTATAAGCGACAACGACCTGTTTCGTAGGTGGATACCATGAACGATAGGTCAAAGTTGATGAAGTACGATTCGGCTTATATCAACGCTTCTTTTTCGACCGAGTATATAAAAACCAATAATCAATGTTTTTGCTTTTTAACGCGGCAGAAATCTGTAATGATGATGGCTTGCAAACCCGATGAGTGCGAATTCAGGCAATTTTGAATGCAATATCTTTACTTCATCATAGATGTCTCCCAACGCACGTGCGCTCATACATAGCAAAATAGGATAGCAGACTTGTCTGACCTTGCAGCATTGCAACTGTCTTTTCAGCGTAGCAGCTCGTTTCGAGAAGTTACTGTGAGAATTCGTTTCGCCGTATAAATATGCAAGATGTGTGAAAAGCAACACTGCCAGAGAAAGACGAACGGAAAATGTACTACAATGCATGTGAATGAGCGTCTACAACTTGCGCGGAACACAGTGCAGATAAGATGCGCGCATGAGAGCGCGGCGCGCTGATCACCACCGGCAAGAAGCCTTTGTGGGATAAACACACATACACACACAAAAGCTTCAAACGGTTCACCGCCGCTCGTATCACACCGCCTCGAAATGCGGAACGGTGTGTTAGCACCTATGACGATAACGCTAGAAGGAGGCAAATCCGAAGATGACCGTAGACAGTAGGCTGAACGAGGTAACTTAAGTCCTCGAGTGCCCGCGCTGCAATCCGTCAAGTCCCCACAAAGATGGTGGCGAGCGCCAACGCCGCTTGCTAGCGGGAGACCTTCCACAGAATAGCCAGACCAAAATCGTCCTGGCTGGTTCTGGCAGCGCACGGGTAGACCTACCCACGCCAGGACCACCCAGCCCGATCAAAACGAACGCCCCGGCGGAAGTGCGTAGCGTGGTGGGCGGAGCAGCCCGAGTGAAACGAAGACGGTCTGGCTGGCTCTGGGAGCGCGCGGGAAGCCTGACGTGGAAACTTAAAGAGGCCCGTCGTCGGAACGAGTTATGTATGAGGCGTGCACAGAAGCGCCATTCCTCGTTAACGCTTACCTGAAGATAGTTGTCACCATCTAGGCGAGCGGCCACGAAGCCTGCGCATGGCCTCCGAAATGCATTCGGTGCCGGTGCTTGCGAATGCTCACAAATGCGTCATGCCAACAGCCGGGATCATCTCTCGTGTTTTCTTCTGGACACGTTGCATCATCTAGTGGTACTGCCGAGAAGTCCACGCGTGGCCTCCCTAGGGAAAAGCGTGGCGCGCCGCTACCTGCGAACGCTGAGAATTGTCCCCTTACTTTCCACACACTTAGTGGTACTTTATTATTGATCCAAATAGGCGAGAGCGTCATTGAAGAGCGGCTACATCCCAGTGCATTCATGCGCAGCTCGCTAAAGCGTTGGCGTAAATGCGCTCATTGAAAACTCGCACCTACTCATTGCATTTGCGGCGTAGCGTGCAAATGCGTCGGGCTGTTCTCCAGGAATCATTGTGACGTGGATTTATTTCCGCTTAGCATCGAATAAATTGAAGTGATTTCTTCCGTCATAGCAGAGCCTCGCATTTCCAGCGGCAGCAACCTAGTTGCGCAAACTGGCGTCAAATATTTTATTATTGTGCGACGCACGCCTACTAGCACATACCCAGGGACTCAAGTTAGCATCAAACAGGTTCATTGAAGACTGGCACAGACCGAGTGGCAGATACCTAGTGCTCCAAGTCAGCGCCAAACAGTTCCTTCGAACAGCAGTAACTACCCAGTCCCGCATCTATAGTGACCCCTGTCATCGTAAAAGAGGTTCGTGGACGAGTGGCAAGTATTTATACATTGCCGCATACTCAGTGGCCCAAGTTGGTACAATGGTTAGTTACGAAAACTGTTCCCTGGGTGGGAAAATGGTTAGGTACAAACTTAGATAGATAGATAGATAGATAGATAGATAGATAGATAGATAGATAGATAGATAGATAGATAGATAGATAGATAGATAGATAGATAGATAGATAGATAGATAGATAGATATATAGATAACCTGTAGAACGTGCGTGAAGTGCCCCAAGAATGTAAGAACACTACAACATCATGCATAGCATATGAATAACTTAAGCAGGCTAGGTGACAATACTCAACGCCTCGTTTCAAACAGGCTGCTAGTAAATCATCAGCAGCAGCACTCGATTTTACCTTCCCTTTCTTCGACCTCCTAATGAGGTCATGGCGGGTCATCTGGAGATGGGGGAGGCACGGGTCGAGTTGCGATTTCTCCATGGTTAGCAGTGTCTCTGTGCATTTTCCCACTTTCTCAGCTATGCTATTAGTTCACCGTTCGAGGTCATCGGCGCTCGCATGGACCTCCTTGCGCATTGTACTCACGACATTGGTTTTAGCCTTCCACAGTTTGGTGGGTGCCCTCTGGAAAGCGATCTTGGGCTCCACGACGTCGCGATACCTGCCCAGCGTCACCTCTAGCCTCGGCCACTTGATCTGGCATTTCACATGTTTTACCTAATTCTGCAAACAAAGGGCGCGTGTGTTTTGTTTAAACATTGCAGTACGGTAAAGCTGTCACAGTGCGTTCTTGTAGTCTACCGGCTATGCAAATGACGGAGTCTCTACTGCCAACGGGCAGTTCATGTTAAACTAAAGTTTCAATAGTATTGAAAGTGAAAACGATGGCAGAGCATATTAAAAAAATTCAATGTCAGTATTTTATTTTCTCTAATTATATTGATCTTCTCAACTGACTGCTCTCTATCGCACAAACATATTTTAACTATGAAAGACAGGGTGACTCGCGAGAACGTCTCCATGTTTCGCTCAAGAAAATATCACAGAGCGAGGCTATGCACAGCACGTATATCTATAATATTCTGGAGTCACAATGAACCCGCTCCGCTGTTTTTCTCCCTCATTAGTTATTCGACTAGAACAATTTTTTTCCTATCTTATATCCATCACTTGGGGGTGGCACGAATGACGCATGTGTCCCTGAACTCAACATATACGACGCGCAATATCCTCCGCGTACCGACATTATTACTGAGCTTCTTGAACGGAACAGATACAGCCACTCAATTCCTTCACGGTCTACACTAGTCTGGTAAGTTTGCACTTTCTTTAGAGGTACGGTGCCATACAGCGTGTTTTCTGAAATTCTCTGTGGCAGCTAACACAATTATAAACCTTAATCTAAATTACTCGATAAGGCGGCCGTTACTTCTAAGAGTAATCAAAATACGTATGGATGGCGCTGGTTTGGAGATATGCACCGTCAGATTTGCGGTAAGAAAATGTACTAGTGTTCTCGTTGCTTTCTCATGTAAACACTGTTTTATGCATTCAAGCACAAAGGTTACTGGAAGGCGAATTTATTTCGTCGGACATTTTGAAAGTTAGTATATTGAAACTGGTAGAGTCCTGTATATTTGGTCTAGGTCGGTATTCCTTGCGGAGTCACAGGCAACAATTCGTAGATTGAAATACTTGCCGTAACTAAATAATTAACTTTTCATTAGCGCAAGGATGTCAATGATTCAATTAGGAATTTTATTTCTCGTAGAACAAATAGCCCCCTCATTGAGTCATATACATCACGGGTTAGAACAGTAATAACTGCCACAGGCAATTAAAATAAACTAGGTACACCTAAAAAAGAACACCCTGTATGCCTAAACTGTCCTATTTCTAAACTGAGATATTGTTATGTAAGCGCATGATTATTACCGTCTCACTGTTCTTTTCATTTGTTTGTTATTTCATTTTGTACAACAAGGAATTGCGATGCACTATGTAGATACCCTGGCAACACTACCTTATAGTACAGGGTAATGTCGTCGTCTTACTTAAGCGAACAATAAGTCCTAGAAACTACAATAACAGATGACAGCCCTCCCATTGGCACAACAATAACTTTAGATCCCAAAGCACCCCGAGGAGCTTCCATGGCAAATTATTTGAACAAAAATCAGTATTGCTGCCTTTTCACTCGCACCGTGGTTGGTGGCCTCCGAAATTTATTTAGTTCAAGTAGCAAAGGGCACTGGCTCAGGCGTAGACCGACACATCAGGTTGGCACATGTCTCAACTAATGTCTATGTTGGAGTCTTTGGCGATTACTCATCACTAAGAAAAAGTGGCAAGTGCCCGCATTTTCTCTTAGGACTATAGACTTTTGGGTTAGTTGGTTTGAAACAGTTATCAGAAAGATAGCGCTTAGGCGACGATGGGGACAACGGAGAACGACAAGGACGGGGGCTAACTTGCAACTGATCTTCAGTTCCGTGACACATTTATACCGAGATAATACAGCCACATGGATGCAGAAGTGATGGATCACCGCGTATTCATTGGTGCTATGTCGGCATAGAGCTTTTTCCTTCCAGCCAGAGCTGTAGCCGGCTCGCTGGAGGAGCTCGCACCTGCTTTTGCTCAAAATCGCTTGCACAATAAACGTGTCCTTAACCACATATCTGCGTAGCACGGAAGAATCCCTAGACAATGGTTCACAACCACAATCGTCACAGTGCACTGTTTGTTACACGCCTATTCCAATATCCATTCAATTTTCGGCTATGCTCCCGTAACCTGCCATTTAGGCATCTCCAAGGTCTGCCCTATCTGTATGTTTCCACCAGAGAACGCCACGCGATAAAAGACACTTTGTGCACAGAGTACGAAAGGGGACTGGTGCTTCTCCACACAACTTCGGTGCTTCTTTACAAACGGATTGGTAGCTTTACGAATCTTTGGAAGTGTTTGAAGGGTAGAAAATGCCACCTGGACTTGTACCTAACGGGTCACACATCCTTTAGCTGAAAGGAAAGGGTTGTTCACTCTTTATAAGCTTTCTCGCATAGCGCAATGTTTAGAAAATAGCGACAACCATTATATAACGGTAATATTTTCAGTGAAAACTCATAAATAACATTGCACAGTCCGAGTGATTGGGTCAAAAACAGGTGCGTAACTGAATCCGCATGTAGGTTTTCAGAAAGAAAAGTTTCGCATATTCTCCCATAATGAGCCGTTTCTTGTCAACCGCTTGAACGAAGTGGTGGGGTTTCTGAGAACAAATCTGGACAAAAGGTTTGAAGCCTGTTCCATGTATATAAAGGATTTGTATTGCTCAAGAACTCAAGATGCCCTAATGCAATGTTTTGAAGAATGTATAGATATATAGAAGATGTATAGATATATATATAGATAGATATATGAAGAATGTAAGAATGTATGGAATGTATATTTTCGTTGAGAAATTCATCTCAATCTCTATGGTTTCTGCACCAACGGATGCATAACGAAAAGAGGAACCCACGGATACCAACCTTTCTACGGTGGGCGGCCTTTTCGTTGGTTTTTCGAGCTGCTTCTCCTCCGTGACGCCGCGCTTCCCTCAGTCTGACGGCAGGGCCTAACCAGCGTTCGCCGGGCAGGGTTAGTCCCACCTCGTCATGACAGAGGGAATGGTTGTTGTAATGGAAGGAGACGACCTTCCTCCGGAAGAATTTGGTGTGGAGCACGGCTGGCGCTCCACCGCTGTCAAGAAAAACGCCCTGCGTGTCTCTCGTCGCAACAGCACCCGTGAAGCGGCAAGCAGCGAGGGGCACCGCGAGCGTCTCAATGGCAGCAGGAAGCCCATTAGCCTAAAACACAAGATAATCAAGTCGTTGCGAATGCCTCAGCTCCCGAAGGAACACTGGAAGATTATCGCTCGCCCCAGGGGTGGTCTGGATGTTCAGAAAACGGGATCCGCTCGGCTTGGTCGGGCCGTCGTCGTCGCCGCGGCAGGACTCACGTGCGAGCAAGCTAGCCATGACATCGTCTGCCACAACGCAACACAAAATATTATCGTCCTCAGCACCGCATCTCGCGATAACGCAGATTCTTATCTAAAAATGAATTGCATCACCCTGGGAATCAAACAGTATGAACTCAGCCCTTACGAAGCCGCGCCGCACGCCACGTGTAAGGGTGTCATACGTCAAATTGATGTGTCGGAGAGCCAGGCCGACCTGGACAGAAGCATTCTCAACGAGAGAAATCCCTTAGCCCTGGGAGCCAAGCGAATCAAGAATAGCGAAACGGTAGTCATCGTTTTCGACGGCTACAAGGTCCCCAACTTCGTTTTCTACGGCTCGGCGCTAGTCAAGTGCCCCTTGTACCTCAGGCAGCACAACTGCTGCTATGCCTGCGGTAGACTAGGCCACAGAGCCGACGTCTGCCCAGCGCCGGAGGACAAGCTATGCAGGAAATGTGGGGCGAACAACCCCGACGACAGCCACACCTGCTCGCCTACTTGCGGCCTCTGCGGGGGCCCGCACGCCACAGCGGACAAGATTTGCAAGCAAAGATTCCAACTCCCGTACGTCGTTCGACGGAGGAGAAGGGAAAGAAATGCGGAATCCAGGAATCGAGACCCGTCACCAGCACAGACAAGCGCCGACAGCGAACCGGCTAGACCTTCGAGCAGGTGCTCACCCTCGAGAAGCCGCTCGAGGTCCAGGAGCTGTTCCCGGTCCAGGTCCAGGAGCTGTTCCATGTCCAGGTCCCGGGGCCGCTCCATATCGGGAAGCCACTCCCGGGGCCCACAGAACAGGGTTCGGTTCGAGGAGCCAGCCGGTCCTGGGAAACAAAGCGCCAGCTGGGCAGATAGGGTGCGGAGTGGAGGGAGAACTGTCGTAAAGGTAACTGGGGGTGCGGCGCCAGAGCATGGTGTGTCTGAAATAGCTCAGCTTAGGAAAGAAAATGCCGAGATGCGCAGCATAATCGAGTTCATGCGAGCCGAAATATCAGAGCTCAGAAAGGCTAATCAACCGCTACAGTCCCTAGTTCAACCACCTCAGCGATCCCTTCGGCGAGCCCCTCTCCCCAACCACCTCGGGGACCTCACGCTGTTCCAGTCCCTAGTTCATCCTCCTCGTCGGGGACCCCCTCTCCCCAAACCGCAGACGTTCCCATGGTCGTGAATGCGAGCCACTCGGGCAACCCAGCCAAAAGAAAGGCCGTTCCCAGCATGCCCGAAAATGTACCGGCTAAAGCCAAGTCCGAAGTCAGAGAAATGTTGAATTCAATCTGCTACGAGATCAAGAAGATTACCGAACGACTATCTGCAGTGGATCAGTGACTCTTGGTCGTGGATCAGAAGTTAGACGCGCAAAATGTTAAAATTCAATGCTTAGAAAACAGAATGCCAGAGATAGAGTCCAAGGTGCAGGAAATGGACATCAGGACGTCGAACCACGCACGTCCCGCTTACTTCATGGATGGCGCGTCGGTACCTACGCCGCCACCACTGCACAATCCCGGACCGATTATTAAAACCATCTCCCTCGAGACCCTAGTAGCAACGCCGGAAGGCGCTCTATACAGCAAGGATGGCGCCACACACCCAATTTAGGATTTGGCAGTGGAACTGCAGGGGACTCCACCATAAAAGATGCACCCTGCAGCAGTTTGTTCGCACTCACAAAGAAAAGCCACATGTTATATTAATGCAAGAAACGATGACTGCTAAGGTTTCACTCCAGGGATACATAGCTCTTGCTCTCCGTGGGGACGGCAGAGGAATCAGTACATTAGTCAGCAGCAAGTTCACTTTCGTCGCACATGATCTAGGGGTCCGGCCTAGCAAGACGGAGACCTCCCTAGTTGAAGTCATCCCAAGCCAATCCAACATCTCCAGCATTTTCATACTTAACGTATATAGCAGCCCGAGCGATCAGAGACAACGTTTCAAAACCATCATCACTAGGGCAACAAAATTTGCCGGAAACTCTCCACTGGTTGTGGCCGGCGATTTCAACGCCCCCTTTCACGCGTGGAACTACACGCACGACACGGTCAAGGGCAGAAGCCTGTGGCAGGAGGTGGGAGATGCGGGACTCTCTCTATTGACGGACCCAGCCTTTCCCACCAGACGGGGCACCTCCTCGACCAGGGACTCTGTCCCGGATCTCGCCTTTGTTAAAAACGCTGGCTCAGCCATGTGGTCGAATCTGCTCATAGACCTCTGCAGCGATCACTACATCACGGTCACCAGCTTACAAGTAGAGCAGAAAAGAAAGAAGGCGTTCTCGGTGCCTGACTGGGACTAATTCCGTGAGGTTCGCAAGGCTCGCGCCGCCCGTGGAGAAAAGCCGCACTAATTCTGCAAGATGTCTGCTCCACCACGAAAACCATAGAGACGGATCTACAGACAGACAAAATGGATAGCAGGCTAGCACACCTTCACGAGGCTAAGCAATCACTTCTCGAGAGGTGGAAAAGCCAACGCTTGAATCGCAAGCTCAGAAAAAAGATAGCCGAAATCAACAAGCAGATCGACGAGCACTGCCAAGCCCTGTCTAGGCAGCAATGGGACGAAATTTGGAATTCAATTGACGGGCAGATGCGCACGGGAGGCAAGTGGAATCTTCTCAAATACTTGCTCGACGACTCCGGCACCAAGTCAAACCAGAGAAGTGTCCTCGCTAAAGCGCTCCACGAAGCCAAGAAGTCGTCTTCGGAAAAGGAAATGCTGGAGATGTTGGCTAAGAAGTACCTGCCGGTCAAAACGGTGGCCGATGAGGCGGCATACCCAGTATACAAAGGGAAGCCGAGCTCCGCGCTGGACGAGCCTTTCAAGATCAGTGAAATCCGCCGCGCCCTACACAACCTCAATGGTAGGTCAGCACCCGGCCCGGATCAGATTAACAACAAGGCTCTCAGAAACCTAGAGGACGCATCGATCGAGTTTCTCACAGATGAGATAAATCGGATTTCGGAGGAGGGAATTGTACCGGAAGAATGGAAGTTGGCGAAGGTCATACTAATCCCAAAGCCCGGTAAACCACCGAGCTTCGACAACCTCCGCCCAATCTCACTGACGTCATGTGTAGGGAAGGTGGCCGAGCATGCCATTCATAACAGAATTGCCGAGTATATCGAGACCAACGACCTTTTCCCTTACAACATGATAGGTTTCAGGCCAGGCGTATCCACCCAGGACGCCATGAAGCTTATCAAGATCCAAATCCTGGAACGCTGCACTCGGGACACGAGAGACATCCTTGGTTTGGACCTGGAGAAGGCCTTTGATAACATCCGTCACGAGTTCGTTCTCGACGCCATCTCCAAACTCAACCTGGGCTCGTCCTTCCATGCCTTCGTCAGGTCTTTCTTGAGCAAACAATGCGCCATCCTCAAGGCTGGAGATTTGGAATCGGAGAAAATGGAGCTGAGCAGAAGAGGCACCCCCAGGGGTCAGTCCTCTCACCGCTCCTCTTCAACATCGCAATGGTCGACCTCTCAAGGTATCTAGGCAAGGTCCAGGGCATCGGTCACACGATCTACGCGGACGACATCACTGTCTGGTGCGCGGGTGGCAGTGACGGACAAGTTGAAGCCGCTCTCCAGGAAGCTGTCGACACTACAGAGCGCTTTCTAACCGACACGGGACTCGGGTGCTCCCCTAAGAAATCGGAGCTCCTTCTCTACAGCCCAAGTAGAAAGGGCCGCAAGCCACAGAACTGGAAACCCCCCACTGAAATTGACATTAATCTCTACACCAATTGCGGAGATCCCATTCCGAAAGTCGCGTCCATTCGAATCTTGGGAATGACACTCGAAGGGGCGGGCACGAATAGCATCACCATTCACAAACTTGCAAAAAACACGGATAGCATCACCGGTCTAATCAGGCGGGTAGCTAACAGAAGGAGAGGCCTGAGCGAAGACAATCTGATAAGGCTAGTTCACGCTTTCTTGTTGTGCCATTTTACGTACGTAGCGGCCATGCACGTCTGGAAGAGGGCCGAGCGAGACAAGCTAAAGGCCATGATAAGGAGGGGGATCAAGAGCGCGCTCGGAGTACCAAACTACACACCCACCGACCGACTCCTGCAGTTGGGTATTCATAATACCCTGGAAGAAATCACAGAAGCACACGAAAGGGCACAGATTCTCAGGCTCTCCGGCACGAGGGCGGGCAGACGACTCCTAACTGATATGGGCGTCCCCCCGGCCACTGTTGACGACGCCTACCAGGGCCTTCCGAAAGAGCAGAAAGATAACATCATCATATCGCCCGCCCCGCGCAATATGCATCCCCAGCGCAACGTAGAAAGAAGGAAGGCCAGAGCGGTGGCGCTCCTACGCCGCGTAACAGAACTCCCTGGCGGCAGCTGCTTCGTTGACGCGGCCCAGTATGGCAACAGCAACAATTTCACGGTAGTGTCAATCAACCACAGGGGTTCGACCGTTAACGTCGCTTCGGTACGAAGCACGTCGTCGCGTGCGGCCGAGCAAGTGGCCATTGCCTTGGCCCTCCTGGACGACGGACATGCCAATATCTTTAGCGACTCCAGGGCAGCCATCCGCGCCTTCAGCGTTGGCGCCGTGTGTAAGGAAGCCTGTCGCATCGTCGACGGCAAAACCATCGCCATCCACACTCTCACGTGGTTCCCCGCTCACATGGGATCCATCATGGGAGGCCCCACAAACCTCAACGAGCTGGCCCACTCCAAGACGCGAGGTCTCGCTTTCCACTTGCCACAAAGGCGGACGTAGTCTCTCCATTGCATGGTGCTGTAACTGAGCGTATCGCGGGAGAGCACTCGCCTGCCTGAAAGCAAGCTCACAGCTGGCGTTCCAGCAACGGGTGACTCGCGCTTGGTAAAAACTGTGTAAACGCCACTGGACATCGCAAGGAGCGGATATCAGACAAGCTGCGGCCGTTCTTTTGATTGTGACTGTCTATAGTCGAGAACGGGTACCGCCGCGATGGCTAAATGGCTATACCTGGACTGCTGATATAGCTCGTGTTAAGCTGCTATAGGCCGGCTGCATTTCGATGTGGGCGAAATGAAAAAGAAAAAAAAAACGCTAGTATACTTTAATTTCGGTGCCCAGTGAAGAATCCCAGGTGGTCAAAATTAATCGGGAACTCTCCACTACGGCGTCCATCATAAACCACTGCGCAGTTTCGAGACAGGAAACCTCGTAATTCAAGCCTAATAATGGGATATTATCCGCTGCGATCACGGTCCTGTAGTCTGCACTCTAAAAAAATGAGAAATTGCGCAGCATTTTTATCTCGGCAGGAGAGACTTTCCCCTTCCACACAAGAAGTTAAATAGAGCGCAGGCATTGACCCTCAGATTATTGCAAACAGGCTCATATCCCAGCCCGGCTTTATTCCACAAAATTTATTCCGACACCTATGCCACTAGCTCTTGCAGGCACTGCAATGACATCGCTAGCCTAGACCATATGCTCTGGCGTTGCCCTTCGTTACGAGGCACAGAACAAATCAATGAGGACAAGTGGCTCTCCGCTATCAAGAGCCCCGATGCCGGGGCGCAACTATGGGCTGTCCAGAGGGCCCACGATGCGGCGGTCGGGCAAGGCCTGACTGTCCCAACGTGGGAGCGGCCCGCAGCGCGTTGAGTCGCGTACCTCAGGACCTTATTAAAGTTTTGCATCCATCCATTCATCCATCCAAGAATGTATAGATAACTACGGCATAGTCACGTTTAGAGCTTATACGCGCATTTCGTCTAGTATATTCTTGGGGATTCTCGAATTTAATCTAAGGTCAACCAATGTGGAATGTGATGGGGTCATTTGTCTTCAAAGGAAACGATTGGGGCATGCTTGCCGTCTTTCTTGAGCGACCTGCTCCTCACCCAGTATGACAGCTGTCTAAAAGAAAACATGGCAAACTGAAATACATAAAAAATTGTTTAGGTGGTATGGGAATATAGTACAAATAACACTAAGACAAGATTGATATGGTTGCGTTTGTCGGTGAGCGTATGTATAGTATGGTTATTACGCATGAGCTACCTGTTTATCACGCAATCCTTTTTTTTCGATATCAGACCATTCGTATCCGCTAAACATGTATGCTGGGCTTTGCGAGCGTTAGCATCTCCCACTAAATTCTGAAAATAGCCGAGGCACGCTACGCACAACGATGCTATAGCGTTCTGTGCGTGCGCAGTGTTGCCCCGCTATATTATAGCGTTAAGCGTGGTGCCACTTACGGTACATTAAGACTGTCTAGTATTTTTTTTTTGGTCTGCCAATCTCCACAGTCGACCAGATACTGACGCTGCCGGCATACGCATCGCCTCTCTTCCAGGAGAGCACCTGCCAGTCACCACTTATGTCATCAGCAGGCTCAGCCAATCCGATACGACGCACCTCCTCTCCACAGCAGCTGCACCGCGCCACGCACTCATACAAAGCCGTCCCTTTCCCCCACCTCGCTAGCCTGCCCCTCTCCACTTCGATGAGGGGAGTTTCCTCCTAACGTTCGGCGCGATCAGAACTCAAGCTTAAACAGCTGTGCTGTTACAAGATTGATCAGATATAATACGCACACTAATACCAACGGCTATATAAAATGCATGGGCAAGATGTGGGCCAACTTGAAATATGGCAGTGGGCCAGCTGAAATTTGGGGAAGGGAAATATCGGGGTGGGCCAACTTCAGTTTTACGATGGGCCGACTTGGAATTTGGGGGAGCGCCAACTAAAATGTGGTGGTGGGCCAACTTGAAATTGGCAGATGAGCCAATCGTAATTGGGGGGCATGCTTACTCGCATGCGCACTTAGATTACTGCAGTGGAGTGCTTCTGCATAAATTTATTGCGATAGCAAATATATGGTCACTGCAGGCGCGTTTCTGCGGATGCCGTCGCCGTGAGGTTTCTGATAAAGCCCAAGGCGACAAAATCGTCGCCGGGCGCCGTATATGCTATGTGTGCGAGTGAAAGCATGCGAGGATGAGTCGGAGAACGCGGCTCACTCTCGCGTGTACGAGCGAGGAAGGCGAGTCAGAAGCCCGCCCTCTCCTGTCGTGAGTGAGGCATGGGGTTGAGGCGAGGGAGGGGGGGAGGTGTTCTTCTTCGGCGGCTGCTGCTTACTGCGCAGCAGTGTAGGTGCCGTATATTGAAAGAGGTCTGCGACGTGGCCAAAGTGCGCTCCCGCGCGGGCTTCACCTTCAAAGCAATCTGCGACGTTTGCAGAGTGGACTTAGTACCAATATCGTCGTATGCGTTATGCGCTGTACATTTCATTCGCGTTGAAGTGAGAGACGCAATAAAGTAAATTCGATCGCTGTTGCTCCAGTATATTGACAGCGAGTTTCCGCGCTCATTGATATAGATGTGTTCACGTTTACCTCTGCTCGCGTGACATCATGATTGTTAATTTAGTTAAAACACGTTGGCGGGATAGTTGGTTTTAATCCATGATAGAGTGTGTAAGCTCGAGTGAACGTGGATGTAGAGAGAAACATACACATAGAAACAGTGCTGTCTCTGTGTGTCTGTTTCTTTCTACGTCCTTGTTCAGTCACGCTTACAATTATATCATTGTGTAATTGATTAGTAAACGAGTGTTTACAAGCTTGTACGGCCAACAAAACTACAATCCTCACCTCGTATAGCTATCTGCTAATTTGCTATCACAATCGATCGTTCGCCTTTCGGACGAAACGGCCACTGTTCTTGCAGTACGCAGCTCTGGCTCCTCACTTCTCCGCATAGCGTGAATAAACGTCGCCTAAAGCGGAGTAGTTAGGAGAGACCTATGCATTCAGTTGAAACTTTGACTTAGGTAAATAAACCTAATTAATTTGTTTAATTACTTAGGAGCATATTTAAATGACGGTGTTTGCTTAATTACTTCTATAATTTGTATCTATTAATTATATGATAGAGACGTTTTTAGAAGTAACCAATGAATAACCAAAAATACTTTATTAGGTTGTACTACTAATCAGTACCTTTACATTTTCGTGATACGGCTCCATTAATTTACCCTTACTTACTCTTGCTTATTTATTAACCTAATATACGTTCATGTCAATTAGCCTCGCGATTCTTAATTACCCCGGTATAATAGTCGTTACGATTTGCTAATTTTATCGTATTTAATCATATTCGTTTTATTAACTTTAATTACTATAATACCTCTTCAGTACTCCCTATGAATAGTCGTAATCACAAATCTCAGTAGTCACGTGGTCAAAAACATTGTGATGTACACTTCCATAGGACCTCATGTATAAAAATGTATGCAGTGCATCGTGTGACGCGTTACAGAGACAGACAGGTGGACGGACAGAGTTCCGAAGGAAGTAGCCTTAGAATGCGTACGCATTAATATACACTTGGAGAACCTAACTACTGGGCGCATGTCGGCACTTCACGTTTGTTGGCAACTACCGGGCACATCTTGGCACTACACGAGGACGTTGCTCAGGCAATTCTAGCAGGTCCTTGCATATCGGCCATGCCTGGTTACTCTGGCCGCCGACAGATGACACCACAAGCGGACATGCTTTCCCTTGCTGCCATTTCCTGGCGCTCTAAGCAGCCTTCGCAGAGCACAGGCTTCGCGCGCGAGTGTTCCTTTTCATAAAGGTCCACCGTGTGCATCATGCTGATATAGCGACCCGTTACTGGACTGGCGGTGTGGCTAGAATTACATTACCAGTGCACGTAAGCACGCGCCTACATTTCTTACGTAGATGATTGATTTACCCTCTCAATAAAGATTTGAATAATTGTTTGCTGTCGCAGAGAATATAGAACTACATTTATTAGAAAAAATATTGTGCCAGTACGCCTGTGCATTCTTTACCAATTACGCCACAGTACGAGCTGTACCTACTTTACCAGCTGTATGAGAACGCGCTTGAGAATGAGAACAACTGCACTGAAATTCGTAATTCACTGAAGGCTTATCTGAAGTAACTGTTGCATCACCTGCCGCGATGATCAAAACCCTCATACCGCAGATAATTCAAAGATGTTGTCAGGCATTTGAGATGTACAAAATTGACCTAAACTGACTCTACCGACATGCCTCGTGCTGACTTTCTAGTGAACCCCCCCCCCCCCTCCCTCCACCGCCCCAATCAACTTGTAGTGCTAAAGAAAGAGAAAACGTAATGAGAAGGTTTGCAGTATCACACAAACAATACGAAAGAATAACGTACCGACAGCAGTTGCAAAGTTCACATATACATTTTCATCAAGTAAAACAAAGATAAAAGGTCGTAGTTTCCACCCATTTATTCCTTCTACATTTCCACGTATACACGTTTTTGCGGGTTTCCGCTTGTACTTCCGTAGATCGTGAACATGAATTTGGAACGCGAGAAGTCCGGAACTACAAGGCCAGAACCGTTTAGAAATCGTTATATATCGAGTTACCCATCGCAGTCAGTTAAACCTATCTGTCGCAAATAAATCAGAGAAAATTTTAGGCACGTAGGGGACCCTGGGCTGTACTTATTGGCGATAAGGTAGCCTCGCCGCCTACGGTATTATCCGACTGAGCTCTGTCGAATGGTCGGTTGGAAGTTCGAATCCTTCTGTAAGGCTTTTTTTTTTGTTTGACGTTGGTGAGCTTGAAATTCATGTCCTCCACTGCACTACATCTGCAGGCTTGGAGTGACGCCTGACACCGGCAAAAGCTGACGAAAGCAAGTGGGGCTATGCTAATCCAGCTACATCCAAATTAGGAAGGCCCACTAAGCTTCAGGAAAGATACTCCCTCACCAGAACAGTAATTGGACTCCATGGTGCAGTATTCGGCCACTACCTTCCAAATGATTTCTACAAATAACCCATGGCCCTCAGTGCCCAGCAGCTGCGGAGCACCTGACCAAGGCGGCGGTCAGACCTGTAAAGCAGCAGAGGGTGCTAAGAATCACTGGTTCCCGACAGGTCGCCAATAAAAACTGACCCTGTAAACCTTTAATTGCCTAACTCTGTCGAGTGGGGCTACCATAGCAGGACTCTTTGAAGAAATTTCAGACATGGTTTGGGATATTGACACGTGAACTCGTTTATCTTTTGCGGGTGAGCGCTTCTAACGCCTAAGAAATGTTATCGCTCAGCGCAGGACGCGTCTACATGTATCGGAAGTTTCTAGAATGTTATTGATGCTTCTATCCGCTGTCTGTTGTCGCCGAAACTTGTATAATCTGATTGCACGTATGCGCGACGCGAATGTTGTAGAACTTTGTGGAAGGCACGCGGGTCCCAGCGGTTACTCTGGAACATTCGACTACTGATCTATAAAAGCAGACGCGCTTGACTCGCTGATAAGATTTTGACGATCGCCGACTGTGTTCGCCGTTGTCGCCGTTCTTTAAGTGTAGCCTGTTTTTGTGGGCACAGGTTCGCCCAATAAAAGTTCATTTTGTCTTTCATAGTATTGCTACTGTGTTCTTCATACGTCACTCGACATGATATCCAGTGGAGGTGCTTTTTGTTCATGTACCGGACGCGCCCGACAAGCCGTGATCCAAGCCCGGACCGCAAAGAGAACACCAACGTAGTTCCGGACCAACAAGCAAGCCGCCGTCTTCAACAGCTGCCCCCGGTGTACGGACTTCTACCTGAGAAGACCAAGAAGATTGTGGCCAAGGCAACCACAATGGCAGCCCCAGTGTCACCCATCGTATTTCAACAGCCCAGAGAGCCCCCTACCTTCCGTGGAGCTACGTCGGAGGATCCGGAAACCTCGCTCGAAACCTTCGAAAGGATCTTGACCTTCAACAACTGGACCTCTGAGGATAAGCTACGACATCTGTACTTCTCCTTGGAAGGTGCCGCGAGGAGTTGGTTCGAGAACCGGGAGCCCACCCTCACAACATGGGACCTGTTCCGCAGTAACTTCCTGAGTACATTCACGAGCGTTTTCCGTAAAGAAAACGCCGAAGTTCTGCAAGAAACCCGAGGCCAACTACCCAAAGAGACCATCACCATCTTTACGGAAGAGATGACCCGTCTTTTCCGGCATGCTGACCCGGAAATGTTGGAAGAGAAAAAAGCGCGTTTCTTGATGCGAGGCGTAAAGCAAGAACTTTTGGCCGGACTGATCCGAAACCCACCGAAGACCGTAGCCGAGTTCATGACAGAGGCAATGACGATTGAGAAAACTTTAAAAATGCGCACTAAGCAATATAACCGCCAAGCGCTCACGCTTCAGTGCGCCATCCAAGCACTGGGTTCCGGTGATCTCTAAGAGACCATCAGGGCCTTTGTGCGCGAAGAACTGCGCAAGGTCTTGCCTTCGTCGTAGCTTCAAGTAGCGTCGATCGCTGACATTGTGAAAGATAAGGTTCAGCGATTGCTTGGGGTTCCTGATGTGCAACCTCAATTACCGCCCCAGCCAGAAGCGATGACCTACTCCGCCGTCGCACGCCGTGAAGGTGCCCCTCCGCGATCGCGCCAGGGCCCTGTAACGTCCCAATTCCGTCGTCCGCCGCCAGCACGCCCACCCGTCGCCCAGCGCACCTGCGCGAGGAAGACGGACATTTGGCGCGCCCCCGACCACCGCCCGCTCTGCCACCACTGCGACGAAGCGGGCCATGTGTACCGCCGAGGTGCAGGGGGCGTGAGGCCGGCACCAACATGATTGGGCCACTCACGCATTTTCTTCTGCTAACGCAGGTTATCTGCTGTACCTACGCACAGCCACCTCATCGCAATGGCAGCGCAGACGCAGAGGGTCGTGCATCGATGGCTACGGCATTCAGGGTAGAGCACTCAAGCTACGGGGGCCAGCGACTTCGATGTGTGCCCGGCTACCATGTTTGGACAGTGCCGACTATTGGCCAACGAACCTTGGGCGGATGAAGACCGTGTCTACGGTGTACAAAAGGCGGACTGGATCAGTGCAGCATCGGGGCGTGACGCCAGCACCAACATGATTGCGCCACTCACGCATTTTCTTCTGCTAACGCAGGTTGGTGATTATTCGAATGAGAGTTTCACCTTTCACGTATTCATGGTGCCGGTTATGCCCCGTGGTTCATGTGTAGATTCTAAGTACCGTACTGTGCGTTGTCATGCAAACCGTCGTTTCTTTTTACTGCGAAGATATGCATTCTATCTTTTGCTTTCATTCCCGCGCGCTGACGTAGAGCTAAATCCTGGCCCAACTACTGCTGAAACACTGAATCTAACTTTAGATGGCCAAAGGGAAATAAAGGCCAAATTACAGGCTATCGAAACATCGCAGAATCAAGGCCAAATGGCTGTTGAAGAGCTTAAGTCACGATTAGATTCTGGGAAGTGCAATAACACAGTTCGCAAACCTAAGAGGAGCTGTTACTGATGTAGGAAGAAAACTGAAGATACTCACAGCACGGTGAAGGCCTTATCCCGTAAAATAGACGACTTGGAAAACCGCAGCAGGCGATGTAATCTGATATCTTATGGTGTCGCTGGCAGTGAAAGTCGTGAACTGCCCACTGCCTCCGAGAAAAAAGTACAAGAAATTGTATCACGTTTAGGACTAACGCCAGTGCAGATTGAAAGGGCACACAGACTTGGCCGGTCCCAGGCCAATAAACCTCGACCGCTCATTGCAATGTTTTTAATTTTTAAAGATAAACAGGCAATTCTAGCCAACACCAAGAAACTAAAAGGATCCAATATTAGTACATCAGAAGATTTTTCAGAGGCAGTGAGCAGAAAAAGAAAGTTTCTTTGGGAATTCGGCAAAAGGAATGCCCTTGATGGCGCTGGCGCAAACCTAAAATATGCTAACCTGTTTATAAATGGGCAAGCATATGTATATGATGAAGGTAGTGGTCAGTTTGCGCAAAGGACACGACGCATGCACAGCTCCGTAGCAGATGTAACTTTCCTTGTTGTCAACTGCCGTAGTATTAAAAACAAAGTAGATGATTTCCACAACCTTCTATGCATGATCAAACCAACTGTAGTGCTTGGAAAGGAATCATGGCTACATGAGGAGGAGGAGGAGGAAAGAACTTTATTGGGTCCTGAGAAACCCCTTTCCACCCACTCTTGGTTTAGTGGTCGGCAGGGGTCGCGGGCCGCACCCACGTTGGGACGGGAAGCCCGTGAGCCTCCGTCCTTTCGTGAACCCTCTGGACGGCCCGGAGCTGGGTCTGGTGGTTGTCGCTTCGCAGGGCGTCCATCCAGTCTTCTTCTTTGCTGAACACGGTGCCGCTTAACGCGGTGCATTGCCAAAGCATGTGCGATAGCGAGCAGTACGAGTCGCCGCAATCAGGACATTGCGGCTCTACGTCCGGTGAATAAAGGCTCATTCTGCCTCTCGAGGGGAACGACCTTGTTTGCAGCATTCTGAATATAGATGACTGTGGTCTAGTAAGTTTAGCGTGGGGGAGCGGGAAGGTCCTCCTCGACAGCTGATAATGTGTTCTTATTTCGTTGAAGGTGAGCAGCGGGTCTCGGTGCTCCCCTCCCTCCCCGCCACTTCGCTCGCCACGATCGCCGCGGTGCGTGGGTGCGTGAGTCCTCGCGCGCGCCCGTGTGCCAGCTCGTTGCGTTGGAAAAGTCGGGGTGCACGTCGGCCCCCATGTGGGCTGGAAACCATTTGAGGATGTGATGACCCGCGGCTCCCTCACTGCCGAGGACGGCCGCCGCTTTCCGCGATATCGCGCCCAAGGCGAACGCTCTGGCCGCCGATCGCGAATCTGTGTATACGTAAGGACGTTCGGGGTCCCTCATTGCCATGGCTATTGCCACCTGTTCGGCCACCTCGGACGTTACCCCCTTGACCGATGCTGCGTTAATGATCGTACCATCCCAGCGTATCGAGACGGCCGCGTACCGGTCGCTGCGCCCGTACTGGGCCGCGTCTATAAATGCCGCCAGTCCCGGACAGCTGGCGGTCGATTTCAACAGTGCTCGGGCCCTCGCCTTTCGGCGCCCCTCGTTGAATTGCGGGTGGACGTTTCTCGGAAGCGGTTCTACCTTGAAAGTGCCCCTGACCGCCACGCTGAGCGCGACGCTGCGTGCGTTGCACTCTGCCTCGGCATTTATCCCTGCTTCTTCTAGGATGCGTCTGCCGGCCCGGGTGGTCGACAGCCGCACGACCTGTGCCTTGGTCTGTGCTTCGATGATTTCTGCTAGCGAATCGTGGACCCCTAGCCGATCGAGCCGCTCCGTGCTTGTGGTGATCGGAAGACCTAGCACCCTCTTGATGCTCTTGCGCATCAGTGTGTCTATCTTGGCCGCGTCTCTCTTGGTCCATTTGAGCGCCGAGGCTACGTAATTTACGTGACTCATGAGGTAGGCGTGGTAAAGTCTGATGAGATTGCTCTCGCTGAGCCCTCCCCTGCGGTTGGTCACCCTGAGGATCAGCTGGAGCATGGTCTCCGTTTTGGACGTGAGTCTCATGACCGTTTGCGTGTTACCGCCTTTAGCCTCAATTAGCAGCCCCAGGATTCTTATATCCCCAGCATGGCTACATGAAGAAATAACAAGCAATGAAGTCTTTCGAAATGGCAACACATGCTTTAGAAACGATAGATACTGTCATAGTGGCGGGGTCCTTATGCTTGTTCACACATTGCTTTCTTGTTCGGCTCTCGATATCGGCAGCGGAAATTGCGAGGACATATGGTGTAAAATTCGGTTACCAAACGGGAAAGCATCAGTATGTTAATTTCATAGGGCTCCTTCAGGCCCTCTTGCTGTCTTGTCTGATTTTTCAAAGACGATAGAGACAACCGATACAGATCACCGTGTAATTGGCGGGGACTTTAACATCCCAGAGCTTTCTTGGAATAAGCACCCTTCTAATACTAGGGCTACATCTGCAGTGGCAAAGGAATCGTTGATGATGTTAAGCAGTTTTTCCTCAACCCAGGTGGTAACAGAAGGTATGAGACAAAATAACGTCTTAGGCTTAATTTTAGCTAATCAGCCAAATTGGCTTAGGAAAGTTTTGGTGGTGCCAGCTATTAGCGACCATAAAGCTGTGGTTTGTGAAATGAAGTTGACGTACGAAAAGACGCAAAGCTCGGGAGCCAGAAGGATGTATAATTACAGCCAAGCCAACATAAATGAAATAGGACTTGCATTACAGGAATTCCTTCAGGAATTCAAAATACTTTCTGAACCAATCGGCGTTGATGAGTTATGGGTCCCTTTTCAAGCAACAATGCTTGAGATGCAAGAAAACTATGTGCCGTCGTGGGTGCAGACCAAACGACCATAACCAAAATGCTGCAAACAAAAATCCGCCAGGCAAAAAAGAATTCTTTGACGCGTTGCCCTCTCGATTTCAAACAATAAAAAAGCTATTCTGGAATCTTGTCAAATGTAATAGAAAAGACAAAATATGTATTCCATCACTTCAGCATGCCGGAGTGGAAATAGAAAATAGCTTAGAAAAAGCCAACTACTTCAACAAGTTTTTTGCTTCCATTTTCTCACCCAGTGCCTCGAGCGCAATTCCACATCCGTCTGGTAATGAGGCCATTGAAAACATGGATGCTATAATTATTCATGAAACTGGAACACGGTCTCTTCTTGAACGTATAGATGCCAGCAAAGCAAGGGGGGCTGATGGATTGACAGGCGCTTTTCTCAAATTGTGTGCGTCGTTCATCCCTCCCTTTCTCAAGATACTGTACTCGAAGTCATTGAACACCGGGGGCCTACCACACGAATGGAAGATGGCGTGCGTTGTGCCAGTGTATAAATCGGAGCCTCGCGAACTAGTTACAGACCGATATCTCTAACAAGTATTGTCTGCAAAATATTAGAGCACGTCTTGTGCTGTAACATAATGACACACATTACCAATCATAACCTCCTGAATCAGAAACAGCATGGTTTCAGGCAAAGGCTTTGCTGTACAACTCAATTAACAGAATTCGTTCATGAAGTTTGTGGTGCACTGTATGCTCGTTCTTGTGTTGACTCGGTGTTTGTAGATTTTAGAAAAGCTTTCCACCTGGTGGATCACACGTTGCTTGTATGTAAACTAGGTTGGTTTAATATCAATGAACAAGTAATTGCATTGATTCAGGAATACTTTCTTTGTGGTTTTAGCACGTAGTGGTAAATGGCGCAAAATCTAGTGCGGCCCTCGCAATGTCTGGCGTCCCCCAGGGCTCGGTATTGGGCCCATTACTTTGCTTACTATTTATAAATGACCTTCCCAACACTATTATTTCTTCCGTAAGATTTTTTGCTGATGATCTGGTAATATATAGGGAAATTAGAAGCATTGCCTATACTGTTATTTTGCAAAATGATTTAGTTAAACTACAAAACTGGTGCAGAGAGTCACATATGCAAATAAACACATAGAAAACTGTCCACATGCGCTTTACTAAAATTTGTATGCCAGAAGCCGTATATTACCTATGTGGTTTCCCATTGCAGATTGTTTCTGAGTACAAGTACTTGGGTGTATTCGTCACCCCGTCCATATGTTGGCACAGGCACGTTGATTTCATTACAGCAAAGGCTTGCAAAGTGTTAGGATTCCTACGGCGCAATACAAAACTCTTTCCCCAGCAGGCTCGTGATCTTTACAAAACCTATGTTAGACCCATTTTAGAATATGGATGTACCGTATGGGACCCTCCTACGTTTACCGACCGAGATAAACTTGAGAGAGTTCAGAATATAGCAGCACGGTACGTAATCAGCAACTATGACAGGAACCTTAGTATTACTAGGGCAACACAAACTTTAAAATGGGACACCTTAGAAAAGAGAAGGCAGGCATTACGCTTGAAACGTTTTCACAATATATTTTCTGGCCAAATTGGAATAGACCGTAATAAGTATATTCTTCAGCCACATTATATATCCAGAAGAACAGATCACGAGCTCAAGGTTAGGGAATACAGTTGTAGAGCTAAGCTTTCAAAAGCACTTTTTTCCCCGAAACTATTTTAGAATGGAATCGACTGCCTGCTGCCGTAGTCGGTATACTTAATATTGAACATTTTGCAAATGCTCTTTGAAATTTTCTTCTTTATTTTACAGTATATAGTAATTGTAGAGCTTGCTATCATTACATAGTGCTCTATTACTTTATTGTATCATGCCGTTTCCTGCATTTTTTTTTTTTGTCGTGCTGTACATTGATATGCTGATGTACCATTTTTGTCCCCTTGCGGTTTTTTTTCTTTTTCCCTTTTACTGTATTGTATAGTTTAATGCTGTTTATTGGATGCCATAAGCTATTTACATTGATGCATGTAAACCCCCCCCCCCCACACACACACTGTAATGCCTAAATGGCTCTGTTGGTATTAGAGTAAAAATAAAAATACCGCGACCTGGGATTGCGAGGCTTCGCCGTCAGCGCAGCGCGCCCGAGGGAAGGTGAACGCCCTCGTGACATCGTCAGTGGAGTCCTCGACGACCATATCGTTCGCCGTCACCAGGCCGCTACCTGTCGCCGCATCGCCGTCCATACACTGGGGCCGGTCCGTGAGCCCATATCCGGAAAACTAAAAGCCGCAACCGATGGAGGTGCGGTTGCTGTTCCTCGAACTGACGAACATCCTCCGCCACCTATGAAGACTACGAAGATACTACCTCGACGACATAAGCAAACGCCGCCGTCCCGACGAAGTCTGGAAGCAAAGAATACGCAGACGAAAGACCACCTGACGACGCCACGTACCAGACACAGGTCAACGCCACGCAGCCGTGATCCGACGCCAAGGCCTAACTGTAACGCAAGACAAAGAACCACGTACCTCGATGTGCTTCTCGACGGCCACGCAGTCACTGCGTTAGTAGACACAGCAGCCGATATTACTCCGTCATGAATGGACCCATCGCCGCCCAGTTGAAGAAAGTTAAGACTGCATGGGAAGGCCCGTAAATTCGGACCGCTGGAGGACACCTCTTAACGCCGACTGGAATCTGCACGGCCAAAATTACCATTCATGACCGGACTTACCCTGCCACCTTCATTATCCTCCAACAGTGTTCACGAGACGTCATTCTCGGCATGGACTTCCTGAACCAACACGGCGCAATTATCGACCTGAAGTCGGAGTCAGTAACGCTGTCGGAAGATCAAGCTATACATCCGGGGAGCCCTCGTAGTCACCACGCCTTGAGTCTGCTCGAAGGTCAAGTGAGCATCCCGCCTCGCTCCAGCATTGTTCTTTCGGTCGGCACCGAAACACCCACTGATGTAGAAGGCGTCATCGAAGGCGACCAACGTCTACTGCTCGACCGTGAAATTTGCGTCGCAAGAGGGATGGCTCGGCTGCGCGGAGGAAACACGAAAGCGTTGCTGACAAACTTCAGCCAGGAGTTCAAGCACATCAACAAAGGCATGACGATCGCATACATCGAAGAAATTCTGAAGACCAGCAATGCGTTTTTCCTCTCGGATTCTGCTGCATCTACCCCGACGACTGTAGTTCCCGAGTCAGACTTCGACATAAATCCAACTTTCCCCGTGATTAAGCAGCAACAGCTCAGAAGGCTGCTTCGACGATACAAAGACTGCTTTTCGACGTCATCAAGAATTCGACAAACACCACTCGCAAAGCATCCCATAATAACCGAAGAGTGCGCTCAACCACTCCGCCAGAGCCCTTACCGAGTTTCGACGCGAAAACGCGAAGCTATAAGACAACAAGTCGACAAAATGCTGCACGACGACATCATCCAGCCGTCGAAAAGCCCGTGGGCGTCTCCTGTTGTCTTAGTGAATAAAAAGGACGGATTATCGTCGAATGAACAAGATCACGAAGAAGGACGTATACCCCCTCCCACGGAGAGACGACGCATTGGATCGTCTCTGCAACGCTAAATACATCTCGTCGATGGACCTCAAGTCTGGCTGCTGGAAAATAGAAGTCGATGACAGGGATCGCGAAAAGACCGCCTTCATCACGCCAGACAGCCTCTATGAGTTCAAGGTCATGCCATTTGGACTGTGCTCGGCGCCTGCAACGTTCCAGCGCGTGATGGACACGGTTTTAGCGGGATTGAAGTGGCAGACCTGTCTTGTTTACTTGGATGACGTAGTCGTCTTCGCCAGAAATTTCGACGATCACCTTAGGCGGCTTGCGACAGTACTAGAAGCCATCAAGTAATCAGTGCTTACACTGAAGCCGGAAAAGTGCCGCTTTGCTTACGATGAGCTTCTGGTTCTAGGCCACGCCATAAGCAGATCTGGAGTCCGCCCCGACCCGCAGAAGACAACTGCCATCGCAAAGTTCCCGCAGCCCATCGACAAGAAGGTAGTGCGTAGATTCCTTGGCATATTTGCCTACTATAGGCGTTTGTCAAGGACTTTCACGCATCGCGAAGCCTCCAACACATCTAACCAAATGTGATGTCGAGTTCAATTGGGAAACGCCGCAGGACGACGCATTTCAAGAACTCAAACGACGCATGCAGTCGCCGCCGGTACTTGCACACTTCGACGAGGACGCCGATACCGAAATCCATACTGACGCCAGTAGCCTAGGCCTCGGTGCCGTCCTAGTCCTGAGGAAAGACGGAGTTGAACGGGTGATATCTATGCTAGCCGGTCACTGTCAAAAGCGGAAGGCAATTATTCTACAACTGAAAAAGAATGCCTCGGCATCATTTGGGCTACAGCAAAATTCCGCCCTTACTTATATCCCAGGCCATTCAAAGTTGTCAGCGACCATCACGCCTTGTGTTGGCTAGCTAACTCAAAGGACCCTTCAGGACGGCTGGCGCGGTGGAGCCTCAGACTGCAAGAATATGGCGTCACGGTAATCTACAAATCTGGACGAAAACACTCTGACGCCGACTGCCTATCACGCACCCCCATCGATCTCCCACCTCAACACGACGAGGACGACGACGCCTTCCTTGGAATAATAAGCGCGGAAGATTTCACTAAACAGCAACGAGCAGACCCGGAGCTAAAAGGCCTCGTCGAGTATTTGGAAGGGAACACCGACGTTGTCCCTAGGGCATTTAAGCGCGCATTGTCTTCGTTCACGCTACAAAACAACCTGCTCGTGAAAAAGAACTTCTCACGAGTTCGCGCCAATTACCTTCTTGTTGTTTCGTTAGCGCTGCGTCCAGAAGTACTGCACGCCCTATATGACGACCCAACCGCTGGGCACCTCGGATTCTCCCAGATGCTGTCGAGGATACAGGAAAGGTATTACTGGCCACGTCTGACCGCCGTCGTCGCCCGTTACGTCAAGACATGCCGAGACTGACAAGGGCAGCAGGATTACTGCTGCGTCAAGACACCACCCACAAGGCCAGCAGGATTACTACAGCCGATCAAACCTCCTTGCCTACCATTTCAGCAGATCGGGATGGATTTGTTGGGACCGTTTCTGACGTCAACATCTGGAAATAAGTGGATCATCGTGGTGACGGACAATCTCATCCGCTTCGCTGAAACTAAAGTTCTACCGAAAGGAAGCGCAGCCTAAGAGGCAAAATTTTTCGTCCAGGACATCCTGCTGTGGCACGGTGCCCCAGAAGTGCTCATCATCGACAGAGGAACGGCCTTTACAGCAGAGCTCGCCCTAGCCATTCTGCAATACAGCCAGACAAGGCACAGGAGCACAACTGCCTACCACCCGCAGACGAATTGTCTCACGGAGCGCCTGAACAAAACCCTCGGCGACATGCTAGCAATGTATATGTCGACGTCGAGCACAAGACGTGGGACGCGGTCCTGTTGTACGTAACCTTTGCTTACAACACGGCTGCGCAAGAAACAACACAGATCACGCCATTCAAGCTGGTTTACGGCAAGAATCCGACGACTACTGTAGACGCCACGCTGCCATACGTCTGCGAAGAAGAGAATCCTGACGTCGTCACCGGTCTCCTGTGCACCGAAGCCCGACCGCTCGCCCGCCTGCGGATCAAGAACCAACAGAGGACCGACAGCCGCGACAGTACAACCTTCGACGATGCTACGTCGAGTGCCAGCCCGGCGACCGTGTTTGGATATGGACCCCTATGCGCCGACGAGGACTGAGCGAGAAGCTTTTACGCCGCTATTTAGGACCATACAAGATCATCCGTCGCATTGGCGCACTTGACTAGGAGGTCGTGCCAGACGGCATTTCGCTATCGCACCGGCGCCACTCACGACCTAGTAGTTGTGCGACTTAAGCCGTTCCCCTAGTGCTAATAAACTTTGGGGACGTCGCATAGCTGAACTTTGGATTGTGTCACCTTGGACTTTTTTTTTGTTTCGTTACTTAGTTTAACAAGTGACCTTTTGTGTTTCACTCTCCTGTTATGTTTGTAGCATTGGGACGATGCCGTTTGTAGCATTGGGACGATGCCGAGCTATGGAAAGAAGAATGATAGGTGTAACGTTAAGGGATAAGAAAAGAGCAGATTGGGTGAGGGAACAAACGCGAGTTAATGACATCTTAGTTGAAATCAAGAAAAAGAAATGGGCATGGGCAGGACATGTAATGAGGAGGGAAGATAACCGATGGTCATTAAGGGTTACGGACTGGATCCCAAGGGAAGGGAAGCGTAGCAGGGGACGGCAGAAAGTTAGGTGGGCGGATGAGATTAAGAAGTTTGCAGGGACGGCATGGCCGCAATTAGTACATGACCGGGGTTGTTGGAGAAGTATGGGAGAGGCCTTTGCCCTGCAGTGGGCGTAACCAGGCTGATGATGATGATGATGATGATGATTGGGACGATGCCGTTTGAGAGGGGGGAATTGACACGTGAACTCGTTTATCTTTTACGGTTGAGCGCTTTTAACGTCTAAGAAATGTTATCGCTCAGCACAGTACGCGTCTACATGTATCGGAAGTTTCTAGAATGTTATTGATGCTTCTATCCGCTGTCTGTTGCCGTCGAACCTTCTGTAATCGGATTGCACGTATGCGCGACGCGAATAGTGTGGAACTTTTTGGAAGGCACGCGGGTCCCAGCGGTTACTCTGGAACATTCGACGACTGATCTATAAAAGCTGACACGCTTGACCCGCTGATCAGATTATGATGATCGCCGCCTGTGTTCGCCGTTGTCGCCGTTCTTTAACTGTAGCCTGTTTTTCTGGGCACAGGTTCACCCAATAAAAGATAGTTTCGCCTTTCACAGTATTGCTACTGTGTTCTTCACACGTCACTGCACGTGACAATATCATCGTCCTTAGTGAGATTAGAAGAGCTGGTGAGGCTTATACATTGCTGACTAACGGACATGTGCTCTGCCATAGAAGTCTCCGAAATAAGAAGCAATACGGGGTAGGATTCTTAATCTATAAGGACATAGCGGGCAACATTGACAAATTCTACAGCATTAATGATAGGGTAGCTGTAGTCGTAATCATACTTAATAAGACGTATAGATTAAAAGTAGTACAAGCCTACGCCCCAACATCCAGTCACGATGATGATGAAGTAGATCAGTTTGATGAAGATGTTGAATTAGCGATGACAAACGTGCAAATTCAATATACTCTAGAAACGGGCGACATGAATGCAAAAGTGGGGGAAAAGCAGACTGGTGAACAAGCAATTGATAACTACAGCGTCGATTATAGTAACGCTAGAGGAGAGATGCTGGTAGAATTCGAAGAAAGGAATAAGCTTCGAATAATGAACACGTTTTTCAGGTAGCGTAGTAACAGAAAGTGGACCTGGAAAAGCTCTAATGGTGAAACAAGAAATGAAATTGATTTCGTACTTTCTGCGAATCCCAGCATAGTGCTGCGTGTGGAAGTGATAGGTAGGGTAAAGTGCAGTGATGATAGGTTAGTGAGGAATAGCATTCACCTCAGTTTGAAGAAAGGAAGAGTCAAGTTGGTCAAGAAAAAAGAGGTCAACCTAGAGGCAGTAAGGGTAAAAACAGACAAATTCAGGCTGGTACTTGCAAACAAATATGCAGCCTTAGAACAAAGAGATGAAGATGACATAGAGACAATGAATGAAATCGTAACTAGGCTGGTTTAAGAGGCAGCGATTGAAGTGGAAGACAAGGCAACAAGGCAGCCAGTAGACGAGCTCTCCTAAGTAACAAAGGTCCTAATAAAGAAAAGGCAAAGAATGAAAGTGTCCAACTCAAGAGATAAGATAGAATTCGCGTAACTGTCAAAACTGGCCAAGAAGGCAAAAGTAAGTGATATTCGAAACGCTACCGTGAGAAAGACTGCAGAAGCCGTGAAAAGTTGGCGCAGCCTGAAATCAATGGGGAAGAAACTTGACATAGGATAAACCAAGATGTATGCGCTGAAATATAAGCAGGGTAATATCATCAGCAATCTGGAAGATAGAGTAAAAGCAGCGGAAGAATTGTACACTGACCTGTACAGTACCCAGAGGGGTCAGGATACCTCCTTTGGAAACAGCAATGAACAGGATACAGAAACTCCTCCTATAACTAGCAGTGAGGTCAGAAGAAAAAAATATGAAACGGGGAGGAGCGGCAGAAGATGGAATAACAATCGATTTAATCAATGATGGAAGATACATAATGCTTGGAAAACTGGCGGCTCTATATGCGGAGTGTCTATCGACTGCAATGGCCCAGAAAGCTGGAAGAATGCAAACAGTATACTAATCCGCTAAAGATGAAGAAGGTAAATTATAGGCCGATTAGCTTACTCCCAGTATTATATAAAATATTTACCACAATAGTATCCAATAGAACAAGGGCAACCCCGAACTTTAGTCAACCAACGAAACAGGCTGGCTTCAGGAAGTGATACTCTACAATAGATCACATCGATGTCATCAATCAGGTTATCGAGAATCCGCAGTGTACAATGAGCCTCTCTATATGGCTCTCATACATCACGAAAAAGCATTCAGTAGATATACCAGCAGTCTTAGAGGCATTACGTAATAAAAAGTACAGCACGCTTCCGTAAATACCTTGGAAAATATCCACAGAGGTTCCACAGCTACTTTAATTCTACACAAGAAAAGCCAGGAGATACTTATAAAGAAAGTGGTCAGGCAGGGAGACACAATCTCTCCAATGCTATTCACTGCGTGCTTGGAAGAAGTATTGAAACTATTAAACTGGGAACGCTTAGGAGTAAGAATTTACGGCGAATACTTCAGCAACCTTCGATTTGCCGATGATATTGTTCTATAGAGCAACAATCCAGACGACTTACAAGAAATGATTGATTACTTTAACAGAGATAGCGTAAGAGTGGGGTTGAAAATTATATGCGGAAGACAAAGATAATGATGAATAGCCGGACAAGGGAACAAGAGTTCAGGATCGCCAGTTAGCCTCTAGAGTCTGTAAAGGAGTACGTTTACCTAGGTCAACTAATCACAGGTAACCCTGGTCATGAGAAGGAAAGTCATGGAACAATAAAAATGGGTTGTATCGCATACGGCAGACATAGTCAGCTCGAAGCGTACCATTATCATTGAAAAGGAATGTGTACAATCAGTGCATTTCACCAGTGCTGGAATATGGGGCAGGGACTTGGAGACTGATAAAGAAGCTTGAGAAGAAGTTAAGGACCGCGTAAAAAGTGATCGAACGATGATTGCTAGGTATAACTTTAAGAGATTGAAAGAGAGTGGTTTGGAGCAAAGAATAAACGGGTCTAGACGATATTTTAATTGAGATCAAGAGAAAAACTGGAGCTGTGCAGGTCATGTAGTGCGCCGGTTAGATAACGGTTCTACCATTAGGGTTACACAATGGGTACCAAGAGAAGGGAAGCGCAGTCGAGAACGGTAGAATACTAGTTGGAGCGATGAAATTTGTAAATTCGTGGGCGCTAGTTGAAATCGGTTGTCATAATACAGGGGTAATTGGAGATCGCAGGGAGAAGCATTCGTCCTGCAGTGGACATAAAAATGGCTGCTCATGATTATGATGATGATATCACAGCTCTCAGATTTTCGCCTCACCATGCCATAGCTGCATGAAAAATCCACGGTGCCTCTGCATGAAAATACGAAGATCGTAAACTCGGAGCAAGATGCATAGATGGTAGGCCCACATGCGGCGTCTGAAAGACAATGTAGCGGCCCCCTCGCCTTGTTCTTCAATAGGTGGCGCCCAACTCCTCGCCTCATAGGGGGTTAGGGTGGCGCCCTGTGGACTGAAAATGCGTATTTTAAAGGCTATGCTTTTGTTAGGTAAAAGCACCGGAAGAAATCGGAGCAATTGCTACAAAGGAAATTTATTGACAAATTCGACTTCGCCCTGTCATCTGCTAACCGCCTTGTTAGCTCAGATGGTAGAGCGGCTGCCCCGGAAAGGCGGTTGTCCCGGGTTCGAGTCACGGACGAGCGCGAACTTTTTTTAAATGCGAGGCTTTTCTTTCGAGGAACCCGTATGGGTTTTCTTTGTAGCAATTGCTACGATTGGGTGGATGTCTCATTTTTCCTTAATTATTACTTCTCTCCCCCTCGCAGGTTTCCGCACAACTATTACGTCAAGCGTACACAACCTCTTCGTGAAAATTGATAAATGCGAAGCATGTGCACGCTACCAAATGCGTGCAACTGGCATAAGAGCCATAAAAAGCAAAACAGAAGTAGAAGAAGTAGCTTAGCTGTGGCCGCCTATGAATTGCGCTTCGTTGCTTAAAGTGCCACTGAAGCCACGCAACGGAAATATCAGATCCATACTTTTCGATTAACACTGCTTCGAACAGCCGACATCGTAATTTTGTTTTTCCATAGCCTACAACTTGCGCACTCTTCAACCACAGATACGAACCGCAACCTTTGCAGTGTAAGGCAAGATTCGACCCTTCCCCCGATTTCAAAACGCTAAAATGCTGTGACCGTGTCCTTCAGGCACTGGCCAGTCGCTCCCAAAATTTACACGACCGCAGGTTAATATAATTCTGTACACGACAGCAGTAGTCCATGCAACATGCTGATACTCGTGTTTCGTCGTACAGTATTCCCTTGCTTGACTACCCCGGACGCATTAGCACAGTTGTGCCAACTTGCATGGCGAAGAAAACACAAGACCACCGCGTACTTCCCTGCGACTGTCCTTAAGTTGTGCGAAACCTTACGCCTATGAGCGTTGTCACCTTGAGGGGTTGGATGTGTTGCTGAGATCCTACTCGAAGAAATCACACAGCGGCGTGACTATCCAGGAAGGGGTAAGTTACGTTAAGGAACAAGAACTGGTAGTGGTGCTTTAACATTAAGAATAAAGTTTCTTGGTCCTGCCCAATGAGCTCTTTCGGAAGAAAGCTGCAAAAGCCGTCAACTTGATGCCCACGATGCTCAATTCAACAAAGACCAAATCAACTGCACTGATACTCTTTGATAAAATGAATCTTCATACGTTGCAGAAACAAGTGAAGGACAATAAATAAGGGGATCTAACGGTATTTTTCTCACCGAAAGAATACAAGGACATGTGTCCCTTGAGAACAATTGTCTAAGAAGGGGAGCTGGCCGGGTGTCCTGAACAGGTGTCCGGCTAAATCATCTGAAAAAGTTGTCACCAGAGGATCCCTTCAAGGTGAGAAGCTCCGAATGTGTGACAGATGTTCTGCGCCTACAGAGGATCGAATGTAGTATATTTGTAGACACCCAGGAACGATATCACTCTGTACCACACGACGAGCTGTTTGCAGCTGTGAGCCAACTCACAGGCTTTACGAGCACTGTTGCCTTTCGCAACGAATGCAGTATTTCCAAAGAGAGATTCCTCTAGCTGCTGAGATGTTATCTTAGCAGTACATTAAGTTCTCTCGAAAACGACTTGCACAGTCAGAAGCACGGTATCTGTATATGCTCTTGCGTCGCTCCTGTTCTCTGTGAAAATTTTCACGCCTGCTTTGACGCTCAATTGAAACGTCAACTTGATGCAGCTGAACTAGGCATAGTAAAGGTTTTGGATGCATTGATGATGTTTTAGTCATTTTGGATTCAGACGCACTGACACACTTAACAGTGACGGCTATGTCAGTCGTCGTGGCCGGGTGTCCTGAACAGGTGTCCGGCTAAATCATCTGAAAAAGTTGTCACCAGAGGATCCCTTCAAGGCGAGAAGCTCCGAATGTGTGACAGATGTTCTGCGCCTACAGAGGATCGAATGTAGTATATTTGTAGACACCCAGGAACGATATCACTCTGTACCACACGACGAGCTGTTTGCAGCTGTGAGCCAACTCACAGGCTTTACGAGCACTGTTGCCTTTCGCAACGAATGCAGTATTTCCAAAGAGAGATTCCTCTAGCTGCTGAGATGTTATCTTAGCAGTACATTAAGTTCTCTCGAAAACGACTTGCACAGTCAGAAGCACGGTATCTGTATATGCTCTTGCGTCGCTCCTGTTCTCTGTGAAAATTTTCACGCCTGCTTTGACGCTCAATTGAAACGTCAACTTGATGCAGCTGAACTAGGCATAGTAAAGGTTTTGGATGCATTGATGATGTTTTAGTCATTTTGGATTCAGACGCACTGACACACTTAACAGTGACGGCTATGTCAGTCGTAGAGGTATTAAGCAAGTGTTCTTCCTTACCGAATTTCACGTTTGAACTCATGAAGGCCCATTTCATTCACTTTCTAGACCTTTGCAGACCTTTTAAGGAAAGTGACCACATCTGGGTTTACGTGCCACGTTCCAAGAAAGCCATCTTTCCTTTTTATTCCTCACATACGAAACTGATTAAAAGGGGGATCCCAAATCATGTTTCAGGTCGGTTCTTTTGATGTACTATCCACACAGGACAGCAGAATGCTTAGTCAAGAAGTAGGAAGGTTGGAACAGGTTCGTAAAAGAGAATAGCGCGAACCAAGAGGACCACGAAATCAGAAGAACACGCATACGATAACGTCTGGTACGCTTGCTTGAGCAGGCAAAAGGAACACATGAACGCAAGGGGCAGCACACACAAGATCCATTTAATATGGGCTTTTAACAACAGTAACATACAGTAACGTTCGGCACTTATTGCACACAGAATGCGTCCTCCCTTGCTAAGCTCCACGATAGCCCTACCGCGTTTACTAACGTCTGTGCGGCGATCGTCTATTCGCTATAGTAGGGGCGCTTACAGTACTGGTTCTGTTCGGTTTGGATATGGGCGTCCTCTGGTCTGTGGTTCGTCGTTGCAATTCAGTCGCCTTCAGTCGTCGCTGGTGTCCGGCGTCACCGATGCCTTGGCCGACGTGACGAAGGCACGGTCGTTGAGGAGCTGTCGCGCTCCGGCAGAGCAGGGCTCGTGCCGGCTGGCGTTCCGGTGCGCGCCGGCCCAGCTTAGTTCCCTAGACGGGACGGTGACTGGCTGCAGCCAGCCTCTGCGCGTCTACGTTCAGCGGCGTACACGCTGCCGTGTCCTGGTAGGTAAGTCCGGGCCAGCGGTAGTTCCGGGGACGTCGGTGATCTACTCGCCGAGCCTGGTACTCTGGCGGAACGTCGATGCGTTGCCTACAAACTGGGGCAGGACCCAGAGAGGCGATCTCCGGCCGTCTTCTCCTGGAACACTGTGCCCGGCCACCACGTCCTTTGCTGCACGCACCCCTTCTCCGAGATGGCGGCTCCACGCGCTCGCTTCACTATTTTTTCGTCGTCTTTTGTCTTTGTTTACGTTTGTCACTCCTGACAGTGTGTCCCTCTCATTTCGTGGTCATCCTGGTTTGCGCAACTCTCGTTTACTGGACATGTACCAACTCGCCTCTACAGAACATTTACTGATGCAACAGGTTAGTTTTCGTGTCCGCTCCATCAAGCTGTCGCAGAAACATTGCTTATGTTGCACAAGAAGCCTGCGGTAGACTTTGTAGGTACCCCACATAAGAAGCGCTTCCTCTAGGTTATGACATATGAGCATAAGGTTTCACACACCTTAAGGAAAGTCACAGGGAAGTATGTGTGAATCTTGTGTTCTCTTCGACAAGCAAGTTATCGCAAGTGTGCATACGAGTCCCGAGTAGTCAAGTAAGGAATTACTATACAACAAAACACGAGGATCAGTATGACTCATGCGCTATTTCTGTCGTGTAAAAAATTTCTTTAAGCTGTTGTCGCGTTTACATGGGAAAGACTGGCCAGTGCCGAAACAACAGGATGCGATAGCACTTTAAGTGTTTGAAATCAGAGAAGGGTCGAATTTCGCCTTACACTGCAGAAGTTGCGGTTCTTATTCAGGCTTGAAAAATGCAGGAGTTGTAAGCCATGGAAAAATAAAATTAGAATGTGGGCTTTTGGAAGCAATGTTAATCGAAAATTCTCGATCTGATATATGCGTTAGCGTGGCTTGGGTGGCACTTGAAACAAAGAAGCGCAAGTCATAGGTAGCCGCAGCTAAGCTAGTTCTTCTACTTATGTCTTTTATGACACTTCTGGACAGTTGATAGCGTACACACGTTTCCCAATTAACGCTTGTCATAAAGAGATTGTGCACGTGTTGTCAGCCTTTTTCCCCGTATTTCGTTGTTTTTAGCGGCTGTTCTGCTGTTTCTGGTTTCGGGGTGTCTAGGGCGCATGTGGGCCTTGTCATGCTGCAGCAAAACTTTCCAGTAAACGCTCACAGTTGTCAATAGCGCTTGTCCCGTCTGTCTCGCCTCTCATTGTCTCGTGTATTGCGCTTCACTGTAGTCTAAATGCATCACCCACTTGCCCAAAATTCTACCCTTCTGAAGTTCTTGCTGCTGCTTCGAACTTGTCAAATTAAGGCCGTTAGCCGTGCTGTGCAGAATGTAAATTTAACTACGTGTACTGGCGGCTCCTGTCATGAATATATTCTGGTGTAATGGCACCACCGAAGTAAACGGAGATAAATCTTTACTCCAGCTTTAACAAGAAAACAGACCATATACAACATGTAGTAAACAAAGCAACGTCATTCATTGAAAAACAAATTCTTTATGCCATGTCACGGAGAATGACTGATGCATTTCTCCAGTTCGTGTGAATCTGCCAAAGCTGAATTATTTTACGTACTGTGTGGTCATAATGTCGGGCTACAAGTTTTCAAGAACACATGAATGAACCCACATATTTTGTAGTGCATCACAATGTGCGGATGAGAGTTATTGCGCACAAACAACTCGATTATTAGCCCCAATCTCAAATAAATGCAATGTCTGTCTACGCAATGTAGGCTCGACGGGATGGCAATGGCAGACTGTACACAACCTCCGTTGTGTACAGCCGTTGCGAATTGTGCCACACGCAACCAAAATAATTTGTTTTCTTCAGTCTTTTTTCTCACATCAGAGCAAATCTCTGTTCTCTGTTCATGCATAAAAATAATTTTTGCCCATACGGACCAGCTACACTACTACCTATGAAATCACAAAAGCAATCGAAGGAACTGCGACCATATTATACGTCACTCTTCTCATTCATTATATACCATGTTCATGCCTAATTTGCTTGTGCAAATCATTTTTCTTTCTCAGGCCCTTGTTAGGAAGGGTTTGTGTTGTGACAATAAAAGGTAGAAGCCAAATATGAAAATTTCGTTGTGGCTTGCAGCATAATATGCATCCGGTGAACTGGGGCACAAGCATTGTGTACAGTCTACTGCCATCATAAGCTTGTTCCTAGATCGGACAGATGTGATGCTCTATTAATGCGATATTTGGGAGATTGAGGAAGTACGAGTCATCTGTGTGGAACAACCCTCCATGATACACTGTTAAGCACTGAAAAAAATCTGGTTGTAGTCCTGTGTTGCACAAAACCTGCGTTGCAGCCAGGTATTATGACCAGAGAACATGGGAGGTAATTTTGGCTTACAACATTTAAAAAAGAACGACAAATGCAACAGTGAACCATCAATTGCACTGTACGACAAATTCCTTTGAGAGGTAACATCAAATCATGTCTCCAGATGTTATTAAATATTGCCTTTTCCAGGCTTCAAGTCTTGAGGTGAGAGCTGGTACTTGTGTCATATGTGTACATATCTTTCTTCTTTTACGTTTTGTGGTGTCATTACACCAAAATTTGTGTAACCAAATGGTCACACACTGCTTTTGTCACATTATAGTAGTGCTCGAAAAGCCACGCAAACACCAGCCTATTTGCCCAAAACCTGATTTTTTACATGTGCTTTTCCAAAAAAGCACGAAAGCTGCCAGGCCAAGAAGGTAGCAAGTATTGAAAGCATTAAGGTAAATCCACTGCAATTATTTTCCTTGTCACCTTTTGTCCTTATACCTAAGTGAATAAGTCAGAGCAAAAATGTTATGGTTGGTATTACTGCGCTCAATAAGTTGTTGAAACTGTGCAAAAATATTAACGCAACTAAGCATAGACTTACATACAATAAGAAGCACACGTATTAGTTTCTTCCTTCTGACACAAACGTGGTATATTTTATTCCACTGGCATTAAGGAAAGCATATGTAGACCAGACAATTATACATTTGAATGAAAGCTTTCAAGATCAAGCACCACTATAATGTGACAATTAGGGTACATACATCACAAACAGCGCAGATGACGGCCTGAATTTCACTAGAGCAACGTCTTAGCAAAAGAAGCAACTATTAACCCAGAAGGTAATCTAATTCCACAAAATACCAACAATGAAAGAGTAGTGCTTGAGTGCAGCATCTGTTTTCTAAAGTTACAAGAAAATGGCATGCTTGTTTGCAAACCTAAAACCAGGACACTTTGCGTGCGACCATCCCTTGCCTCTTTATGTGGTTTCATGCTTTTGCCAATGTGTTCCTGCATATTCATTTGCATGTCTGCTGCATAAACAGATCAATTATTAGTAGTGCACAGTGCACCAAGCCATTTTTATATGTGAACTCGCTCTGTGTCCTTAGCACCGCTTTCACTTGTCGAAAACTAAGAATAAAAACAATATTAGTTCTATTTAAATTTACATGCCAGAATATGTCGGCTCTGCAGTTGAAATTGGGTAATTATACGAAAAATTAATGACATTTTCTGATGAACTTTGTTTTCTTAATGCTGTTGTTTATTTGGGCACATAACCAGTCATGTCATTTGTGCGAAAACAAGAAAACAAATTAAACAACACATCGGTTTGTACTGGTGGGTGCTGTATTGACTTTTGCACACATATTGAACAAAGGACAGGAAACGAGAAATACGAACAACCACTAACTTCTATATGGCATTATCGGCCACGCGTGCACATCATATAGCTATGAAAACATAAATGAAAAAAGGAATGTTTCCCTACCTGGTAAAATTCTCCAAATGATGGTTAACACTTGGCACCACGTTTTAAATCTATAAGGAATCAAGTTCTTCGCTTACAATGTGTCGTTTCTTGAACCCAACAAATGTGCCCAGAAAAATGTCTCACGTCTTCATTTGCGACAAGGTGTGAAGAAGAAACTCGCTTAGCGGCCTGCAGTGCTCCCTGCGATGAATATTCAGGAAGGAACTTGTTACATCAATATGACTATGCACTGAAGAAAAACAAATGTGGTAGACTACATCACATGCACACGGAAAAATCTTTAGTCCATGCTTGCCGGCACCCCGTGCTTGTATTGGCCTGGAGGATGCACTGTGGCGGCCAGCTACTGAAATCTTACCCTGACGTACGAAAAAAAAAAAAAAAACCTTGTGTAATATTGACAACGAAGTGTTTGCCCTCTCCAGTGGTTTAATCACAGTGGCTTCCAAGTTTTTGCATATTTTAAGCTTTGCATATTGGCTTCTTGGTTACAAAACAACATAGATCTTATGTCCCAATCTAATGTGTAGGGCAACAAAGGCTTTTAGCGGAGCAACCTGATGCTTCTATGTTGGTTATTCAGTTGGTACGATTTTCAGAAAAGGATTTTGCCACAATAACAGTACTGTTTTCACAGCATTCGTTGTAGGGAGTGTGGCTTGCGTCTCTTGCCAAAATTATCACTGACCGGTGATATATTGGACTAATACATGTGAAATTTCAACAGCTTATATTTTTGTCTCCTCAATCCATACTTTTACATTTACATTTACTTTACTTTTCACCATATTTGCACAGGGTGCTATGACTGATGTCATACGAAGTGAGCACACTACACGCCTTCTGTGCATCGCTTTCATGACTGTTTTGATGTGAACATTATTTCATATTCAATGACTTTATCAACTAAGCATCTAGCGGCAGCTTGAACATGGGGTACGCATGAGAACTCGCACCAGGCTTGGTCGAATACGTCCAGCACTGCAGCACTGAGCAGTGAACCATGCTGTAAGAGTTGGTAACTAAATTGCCGCCTTGTGATCGAAACTTTACAACCTTACAAACAAGGCTTCGATTGCTCAGACAGCGAGCTGGAGCAAAGGTGTGAACTCCAGTCCTGTGATGTCACATTTTATGTCATAGCGATAGAACTCGATCTCTCCAGTGGTGGCGCTGAACCCCAGTGGTGGCCTTAAACAACTAAGGAACTGATAATTAATTAATTTACACACAAATGGTGTCATAGAGAGCTTCCGTGGTTTTAATTTTTCTTGTCTCCAACTAAAGTGCGTAACGTCTAAAAAGGCGCCTAATGACCTGAGGTTCAACGCAGCGACATTTTGGCCTTCAAACATGTCTTTATCGAGGGACTCACGCTATGCGCTGACGGGATGCAGGAATTGTATGTATGAACGCAGATTACAGAAATTTTGACCACAGATGTACCTACATATCTTGTCAGTGCGTGTAGTTACACAAATGCAGCCTTAGGATACAGCCATATATGGCTTTTCGTTACTGTTGGAACGCTGTCAGCTTTTTTGGCAGTTCACAGAATGCGTTAATTGTCAGGACATACAATTTTGGCGACTGATGGTGATGCATGAGAGTGAGGTGGCACTCGACTCACCAATTAAATTTTTTTTCTGCGCTCTGTCCACACATTCAAACTGCGTGTAATATCCAGTCGGCTGCAAGCGCGTTGAAATTAGTAGTAATTGAAGAGTAGTAATGTTATTGTGCCTAATTATATGACATTGTGGCGCTTTTTCACACTTCGCGCAGTTTCTTAGGAGACACAAAAAATAAAGCCAACCAAGCGGCCTTCTTAGCAACAAATATTTTCGAGACTTCTCAATAGGCTCCGAGATTTCTCCATCCAATGTTTTTTCTAAACCAATGCTTTTTGCTTTGGCTATGTGGTCATTGCGAAATATAATATAGGCTCCCAGTAAAAAGCGGAATTTATTTACATCACTGTTAACAATACTAATTTTGTTTTGCAATTTCCCAGTGGCCATATTTCTAGAATCCTAAGAGCTTTGCACTGCTTAGATGAAACATGGTGCCTACCAGAGCCACGTTGTTACTTGCTTTGAATAACCGGCAAAGTTGCTGTAATAACTGTAATTTATCAGAAGTGAACTTCACAGTTTCAGACTTTAGCTACAAGAACTTAGCATTCACACATTGCAATGTTAACGGTGCCTTCTCTTTCTTTCAGCAAAATAAATTTGCTTTTCTAAAAGCAGCAATGAAACGGTTCATGAGGCTTCTTTTTCAAGTTGTCTTATCTTGGCTGTGTGTTCATAGCAAGGGTGAGTATTGACAAGATTATGAAAACACGAGCAAACATGAAAATATATACGTTAATAAAGGTAAATTTAGGCTTATTGATTACAGTTCAAGAAGTCTACACATGCATACATGCACACATACATACCTACATAAGAAATCAACAAATACACCAAGGGCAACATAGCGGAAATTGATTGTACTTACTGATTGAGTTCAATAAAGGGTAAACTAATGAAAATGGAAGTGTTTGAAAAACAACTGGTCGCAAGTGGGTACAGCCCCACGTCAAGGCATGACGCGTGTGCTGCTCTTACGAATTGAGCTACCGTGGCGCTGTTATCTCATCCACTTTCTGGTGTATTTGTTTTACTGCTAGAACTAACTCTGGGAGTGTTAGCCAGCGCCACCACTCACAAACGTTGGCAACGGATGTAAAACATCCTTCAAGCTCCCGGCGTGACCTATTAGGGTGACGGCAATAAGTCAATAAAGCCGCACATTCTACCTGAAGGAATCAATGTTTTCGGATTAGGGGCCCTCGTAATGTAATGAACGAGAAGAAAGGGAACAGACAGGCCCGATTTTTATTATTCATCTCATAAGAAGCTGGCTCTTAGTGGACGGCAGAACGGCGCCGCGGTAGCTTAATTGGTAAGAACATCGCACGGGTAATGCGAGGACGTGAGTTAGTATCCCACCAGCGGTCAGTTTTTTTATCCACTTTCATTTCCATCTTTTTATTATTTTTTAGCGGAATTAGTAAGTACAAGTAATACCCCCTATGTTGTCCTAGGGGTCTTTGTCTGTTGGCTTCTTATATATGATTAATAAAAATCGGGGCCCTCGGTTCTCTCTTTTCGCGTTCATTACATTACGAGGGTCGCGAATCCGGCAAAATTGATGCGTTCAGGTAGCATGTTAGCATGTGTGGGTTTATTGACCAGTTGCCATTACCCAAATAGATCGCGTACTCGTGACGCCTGCAGCAGAAAGAAAGTTCGACATCCGCCGTCAAAGTTTGTGAGTGGTGGCGCTGGCTAACACTCCCATGGTTCTTGTAGTAAAATATATGTACCCCAGAAAGTGGATGGAAAGACGGCGCCACCGTATATAGCCATGTCGGTAAGACCATCGCACGCGTATTGTGTAGACGTGGGTTCGTATCCCACCTGCAGCCAGTTCTTTCTTCATCCACTTTCATTTTCATTTCAATTAGTAATTACACATTATTTGCCATATTTTGCCATTGCTGTCTTTGTTTGTTGGCTTCTTATGATGTGAATAATAAAGATCGACCCTTCGGTTCCCTTTATCCTCTTTTATTATATATATATATATATATATATAAACGAGAAGAGAGAGTTCAACCGAGGGTCCCGATCTTTATTAGTCATATCATGAGAAGCCAACAAACACTGACACCAAGGACAATATAGGGGAAATTACATGTGCTTAATAAATGAAATAAAGGAACGATAAATTATTGGAAATTAAAGTGGATGAAAAAACAACTTGCCGCAGGTGGGAACCGAACCCACAACCTTCGCATTTCGCGTGCGATGCTCTACCAATTGAGCTACCGCGGCGCTGTTTCCCCATTCAATTTCCTGGGTATTTATGTGTCCTAGTAGAACACTGGGAGTGTTAGCCAGCGCCACCACTCACAGACCTTGGAGGCGGACGTGGAACGTCCTTTTCGCCGCAGGGATCACGTGAACGTGATCTTTTTGGGTGAAGGCAACTGGTCGATAAACCCACACATGCACCTGAAGGCATCAATGTTGCCGAATTCGATACCCTCGTTATGTAATAAACCAGAAGAGAGGGGGTTAACCGAGGGTCCCGATTTTTATTAGTCATATCATGAGATGCCAACAAACACTGACACCAAGGACAACATGGGGGAAATTACTTGTGCTTAATAAATGAAATAAGGAAACGATAAATTAATGGAAATTAAAGTGGATGAAAAAACAACTTGCCGCAGGTGGGAACCGAACCCACAACCTTCGCATTTCGCGAAGATTGTGGTTTGGTTCCATAAGCTGCAGTTGCCAGGTAGCGTGAGAAACAGTGAGGGGTCTTTGAATCTTATCGTGTTCCACTCTTAAAGGCGAAGCTTAAGCATCCTTCAAGTTTTTGTCTTACGTGCTCAAGGTATATTTTTATTCCAAAAGAATTTCTTGGGTTGCTTTAGCTGGTGAACATGAAAGCTCTGTACGCTGAGCTATCAGCGGTTTATGCATGTCGCTTTTGTAACTGATGGAAGTCGCTCTACTTGCCCAACATCTAGCGGGTCACCATCTAATTATAAGAACGCCAACAAGAAGCATCTGCACGATGGCGCAAATACCGCTGCGGAGTTTTACCTTGTCCTTAAGCGTACTACTGTTTACGCAATACCGGATCACCGGACAGGCGTAGAGCCGCACCAATGCTGGTAGCTACATTTTTTGCGATGCATCGTGTGTGCAGAGCACATAAAGCTGCAATGACCTTTCATGTTCTACTTATATAACACAGATCTTATCGCCAGTCCTCGCTGGAGGGTTCTAGTGGAAATATGAAACAATTCCGCTGCCTTTTTATTTATGCAGGTGGCTTAGTGGCAGCAGTATCAGATTGAGAAGCAGAGTTTAGCCAACGTTTAGTTTCGCACGGTGACGTTGCGATAGCCAGTATCTTGTATCTTAAGGTACACGATACATTCTTTCATTATTCGGAAATACCGATACTGATACACGTCTTACCAGACGTACCATGATATAGATACAAGATAACCAAAGAGTATGTAAGATTGTATCTAAGATAAATGTACCTTCGGTACTCCCAAGCACTGCCATGGAGTAATGTCGACAGTAGCGCAGGATCTTTTCTTCTGCATTGCACTTCACTGAAATTGCAAATGACTACAATATTCTATTTTGAGGTTTGTCTGCGCTTAACTCTTTTTTTCTACAGAGCTTTCAACAGCACTCTCCTCAATTGCACAAACATAAGTATGCAATGCTACAACCAAACAAGTTATTGTGCAGCACAAATAACAGAAGGTAGTAAGTGTAAATAAATAGACTGAAGTACTACAAAAGCAAATTAGCTTATTCAGACGTACTAAACCATTGACCATTACACGGGCTAAAGCGGACAATAAAGTTAACAAAGGTTGCAGTTTTCGTCTGAATGACACGACAAAAAAAAGGCAAAAAAATTTCGAATTTAGAAAAGAATGCTACGAACAGGATAGATGGAAATAATGAAGACCAATAAACAATTCCATGTGTGCTGCTGTTACGCATTAGACCAAGGTCACACATAGGTAAACAAAAGCTCTACCAATGGCATATTGTAAAGGCCTAGTGACATTCAGGAAGGGAACGTTTCCAAAAACATGCTTTCGGAATTATAAATAAATAGCACGAACTCCATGTCTGTAACAACAAGCAACACTCAAATAACAACACGTGGAGGAGAGGCCAGACCAGATTAGTCGAAATCTGAGCCAGCACAACTACCGCGTCTACTTTATAGGTGTACACAATACTCATCGTGCGTTCTAGATTAATGGCTGGCTGTGTTCACCTGCACGTGAGCGCACAGGCACTGCTCGTGGCTTAATAACGACGATAGTCCCCTGGAAATCAGCACCTGACAAAAGTGAAAAGGACGCACGGCAATGACACATTTTTGAATATTTACTTCACACTAAGACACGATGACAGTGGGCTAGTGTTTTCTTTGTTGCTTTCTCAAGGCGCTAAATGTAACGCGTGCCACCAAGTTAGGTCTACGGAAAAAAGCGACTACCTGAATTATGAGAAACATTTCTTTGACGCAACGAAAATTGTCTGTACCACGATAACTACAATGAAGCTTTTCGGCGGCTCAAAAATCATAAAATAAATGATATGACTAGAAGTCAAGTACCAATTTCAATTTTTGGAGCCTTTACAAAGGCGCAGAAAATCCGAAAAAAGCAGCGTGCGCATAGACGTCTTCGCGCAGCTTAACTACTGTCCAGTAGTGTACATTGTGCATAAAGGGGGACTACAAGTAAGTGGAAAACGACGGACAGAGGTTTAAGTACTGGTGCATACAAGAGAACATTTACCTGGTCGATTGATAGAAGCCATGCAATATATACCTTGCCTAATGAGGTAAAGCAGCGTGACATAGTGATAGAGCACACATGGCAATTTTTCAAGCACGGATAAGGTTTTTCGATGAGCGAAATGGGCCAAGAGCTAGGGAATAGGCCGGCGTATGGTGATAGAGTAACTCGTAAGTTTACTGATTCTGTGCGGCTGACCACAAACGTGTTTTTGTTTTCCTACTCTAATTAAATGTAATATCATGCTATATATATATTATACTCGCGGTTAACTTTCTATCGTTATGAAGGCAAATCTACGGAGGCAAAGCGCGCACAAGTGCCAACGCTTCTGAAAAGAGTCCGGCGTTTTATCCGCGTTAGTTTAAGCTGGGGAACAGAAAACATAAACTTCTCATTAGCAACAGTGAAAAAAGCAAAAACACAGCATTGAATGTAAAAATTTACCTTTGCGGATTTTCCCTTCCGCGTCTGGGCAAACGCGAAGCCGTCGCATGTGGAAGCTCCGTGGATTGTCCGTTTGTTCCGAGCAACCAAAACCACTGTTACGGCGCAATTAAGAGTGGCACCGAAGTCAGAAGAAGACAATTTGACGTGTCGAGGTGAAATCGGCATCGACAGTCACCTTGTTTGTGTATCGTTTCCTTGCTTACAAATATAGCAAATACATCTTTATATGTGACTTCCGCAATGTAACAGTATCTTCCATATATCTTTTTCTGAAAATATGACGACGATTATAATAACAGTATACGATTGGCGGGACAAAACCTCTGAGTCACCATACGTACTATATGACAGGTATTTTGGGTTTAACACGACGTCAACGACAACTACTCAACAACCGACTGTGCTTCCAGATACTGTAAGTATTTGTTTTCTCTAAACACACACCTGATACCATGAACTAAAGTCATAATACAATGGTGACGTGATTACAGGCCTGAAATATATGAGGACGTTTAGGTCTAAAGTTGCAAATAAGCATATTAGCACTTCTGTTTCTGAAAGAAAAAGAAAAGATGTGAAAGGCAATTTTAGCACCGAAGCGAGGTAATGACGGAGAGTGAATATTATGCTCGTGGGCGCCCTGCCCAACCATTTACTTGGCACCCAATCTGAGAAACATGCATCACGGCCAGCGTTGGGGAAATCGACGAGCATGAGCGAAAGCGCTGCAGAAGAAGCACGCGAGTCCGCCCGACACAAGGCTCATGGACGTGGCTACGTATACCGGCAAGGATGCTCAGGCCATCAGCGTCTTGAACCGAAACATGCGGGGGATCACCGTGGCGACAGTGTTGTATTAGACGCTCCCACCGTTCAGAAGCCTCCATTTCGTAAGCATTTCAAGCAAATCATGGCAGGGATCACGTCATTGTGCTCACTAATCCCCATGCAGCTTGCAAAAGTTACACAACCTGTACAGTCGGGTATTTAGCGCTTTCTATTCTACGCAGGTAGGCCCTAACAATAACAGCCACGATCATATGCACCTTCCCACCCCCCTCCTTGCCCCATCACGAATCGTTAACAGGGAATCTGAAGTACCATACCAGCGCATAAGGAGACACTAGAAGCCACTTCGAAACAGTTTCACTGCATCCTCCAGCACTTCCGTCCTAAAGTACGGAAACTGCCCCAACCACACCCATTATTCATGCCAGACGCGGCGATCTCGTGAAGGCAATTCTAGACAAACAGATTTCAATATCGAACGCTGTCTCACCCGATGTATCCCACACAATATCCATACACTTGTCCCGATTACAATGCACCGGTCACGCTGTACCACGCCTCATGTTCATCCGAACTATCAAAATCGATACCGTGCAACCTACACATCCCCTGCCGTTGATCAATGCACAAGGGTGGGAAGTTTTTCTCTCGGTCGGCTACCACTGGAGCCTTCTCGATCTGATCAAGAGAGTGCACCGGGCGCCTACGGCACAAAGGAACAGAACAAAGGGCTCCATCCATGACGGCGGCCTCCCGGTGGGGAGCGCACTGGTATGGGCACAAAGATGGGCACAATGACGACACCTAATCATGTGAATAATTTATGGAGATAACTGGAGACTCCAGGCGCATTTCTCCCGTTGCCGTCACTGTGATGCTTCATAATATGTACAAGGGAGGTAACACAGTTACCGTGTGCCGTATGCTGTGTGCACGAGTGAGAGCGTGCAAGGATGGTGGAACAATCATGAGGGCGCAAGGGTGGAAAGCAGGGAGACAGCGTGCCGTTGTCCGTCACGTGCAAGGCACCAGGAGGAGGTAAGGGAGGGGTGTTCTACTCCGGCTGGTGCTGCGTATGACGCGGCCGCGCGGGCCCTATCTTGACAGCAATCTGTGACGGGGAGAGAGTGCGCCTTGAGCTGGTATCTTCGCCTGCGTTTTGTTCTCATAAAAGTGAGAAGCAGCACAAAGGTCTATTAGTTTGCTGCTGCTACCGCGCTTCCTTACGTCCGCTTTTTGACAGTGAGTTTCCTCGATGATCGAGCGCCTCGGCATAGTCAGTAATCGAATATTTGCAGCTTTACACGGCTTGGGATAGAATCATTAACCTTAGTTCGCATAGCTGTCTGCTAATTCGCTATCACTATTAAAGCTTCGCCTTTCGGGCAGAACTGCGGCATTTCATCGTATCGCTTGAAGAAGCCTTTCATGCTCCTATATCTTAAAGCCACTCATCTACGCTCATCATGTTATTATAAGACATATAATTTATTTCGCACCACGGCGAAGAAAGTCTCCTTCGATTCGTAGCCAATTTTTATTCAGCTCATTGAGCAAACTATTTCACACACAGTTATTCGAAATTAGCTATTAGCTTTCTTGTTATCAATTTACAAATAAAGATGATAGCATAGTCATAACTTATATCAAAATCGAATAGACCGCCACCGTTACCTTCATTTCAAAATTAGTCATCCACGAAGTCGTAAGACAGCGATCCCGTATTCACAAGTTCACCGATACTGCCGCATCTGCTCTGACAGAACAGATTTCAAAAGTCACGCAAAAGAACTCAAAACGCCCCTGGTGGTGCAGGACAACCCAGAAAATATTGTTCCTGGCGCAATTAGCTGAGAACAAGCCGTAGAAAGAAATAAAATCTTATGGGGCTCAAAGTCGCGCTATCCTAAAATCAAAGTAACCTTGTCCTGACTTACTGGTATACACTACCACACCTGAACAACATCCTATTCAAACATTTTACTATTATTCAGCACAGTACACGTTTGTCGCCAATCCGCAGTTCAGTGAATACCGTATGGCCTTCGAGATGACTCATCGATGTTACGTATTTTGTTACTTTTACCACCTGTGATTAGCTGTTTTAAGTTTTTGTCATATGTTCATTTTCCTCCACTTGTACGTCCCCCCCCCCCCTGCAATAGTGCCCTTATGGTGCTGCAGGTACTTCTATAAATAAATAAATAAATCGCCGGCCAAGGAACCTAAGAAGTAGCTCGTTAGAGTTAGACGAACCAAGGTTCAAAACATGGGATCAGGCTCTAAACCTTGTGGCAAACAACGCTCGCAAGGTCTGCAAGGGCATCACTTCTATCTGCCTTGCTAAAGCTATTTCTTCGAGCTTTGCACTCAACATTCTAGAACTTCTAAATTGTGACAGCCGTAATGGTGTCTATATGCTCCATTGCGATGTCTGCGACCAACGGTATATACACAAGAACACCGTGAATTCTAAGCGCGCCGCCATATTGATGAGCGCCGGTCGCGCCATCTATCCCAAGCGCCGCAAAGTAGCAGGCCTGGGCTGTCACGCAGGGAGATGCGACGCGGCAAGAAAGCGAAACTTAGGCTTTTTAGCTGGGCGGAAGGCGTGTTTCGCGTTTTTTCTAGCCTGTCATTTTCGCTGTCTCGATTCAATGAAACTTCAAGACCTCATGCAAGTCCGTAATGGCCACACTGAGTGTTGTGCAGACTGCAGAAGCGAATGCATCGGGTAAGTACGCTATTATGTTTGTTCAAACCGCGCGCTATATGCTAGAACACGTGTAAGCTTTTTGGCACGTAACCTGTGAAGGATTTTACAGCGCTGTGTTGGTGCCATATATTATTAAAGCACGCAGAACATTGTCCTCTGCACTTTCAGTTTGGTTTTGTTTGTCATGGTTACTACTGGGTTGGCCGCGTTCGGCAACCAACTGGCGAGGTCGTTTGACTGCATGATTAGCAGACGCCTGCCCTTCACCACCTGCACATTGAAAACAAAATAGATGTTATAGTAAGAAGGGCTGTAGTTCTTTCCCATGCCATCACGGTTTCGAAGATATAAAGTCCTCTCAAAATGAAATAGAAAATACACCAGGCCAATCGTATCGTGCAAGCACTTAAGAGTACAACTTTCAGAACACAAGCCTACAGCACTCGAACAAGCAGCATATGATGCTGAACCAGCACTCATTGGAAATTGAGGAACTACAGTAGTTATAATGTTCAATTACATGTGCAGTCAAAGCCCGTATAGCGGGGCGAGCATGACAGATGCAGGTGTTGTACAGTTGCACAAACCATGACAGGGCACATAAAATTACCATCCCTACTTAAAGCTGCATCATGAGGGATCCCTTGGTACAAGACAACAACCGCACCTGGGGCGCTATAACGTAAAACTATTCCAAACTTTTCTATTCCAATTCTGCTATCAGCCCTCCACGATTGGTCAAAAACTTTTTTCGACCACCCCCACTTCACCTGTCTGTCACGCGACGTCACGAAAACCGCGATACCTCCCCATCTAATATGATGTGTACACACTCATTATGCATGATTTGGCAGAAAAAAGAAAAACAGTTATTTCTGATTCGACCCCTTTTCGCCATTAGCCCTCGGCTATTGGTAAAAAGTTTTCGGGCTGCACCCACTTCACCTGCCTGTCACGCGACGTCACAAAACCGCAAGAACTCACCGCGTCAAAGTGACGTGTACGTGATAAAGATGCATTAATATGCCGAACAAAACTGAATTTTTTTCGGAATAGCCGCAGGCTGCCCCGTTCCGAAAGGAATAGAAGATGGCTGCCGCCGATCGCTCAGACGCTGGCTACTCGCACCTGCCGGAAAGCATGGGTGTATTTGCGTATAATAAAAATTTTTGCGTGGCCGTGTAACGTTTTCGAGCACTTTCGGCACGTTTACCCCTTCATTCTGCCAACTCTTCTTTGATAAGGGTCCGTTTTAGCGTCATTCTTGAGCTTCCGTTGCATGCCGCCGCGATTTTTGACTAGCCACCGCAAGCTAAGTACGGGAAAGCCGACCAATCGTAGACGCCGCCACCACCCTCTTCGTCCGGTTATCGACTTTCATTGCAGTGGCTCGGCCCCATCGAATCCCTCTCCACTTGAGCGTTCTCCTCGCCTCTTGTCAGCCAATTAGATACGACAAGCCGCTCAGTGTAGGCAATGTTATTCGTTTTTCAAGCAAACAAAAGTTACCTCCTATGAACGAGGAGAGCGTTTGATTGGTCTGTTCAGACAACCCTGCGGGGGAACGCCCGGTGCTTGCGTTGGCGGTTACGCAAATTTGACGTCAGGAGATTGGAATAGAAATATATTGGAATAGTTTTACGTTATAGGGCCCCTGCATTCGAAGAAATTAGCCCCACCAACTCCAGCTACCTGGTATCAGACCTGTTTTGCTCGTGCGAGGCCATATCGGATTGTTAGCGCTCCCCTTGAAAAGAAAACAGTAAAAAAGAAACTAATGAGAACGAGCAAAATTTTGTGACAAAATACAACATTAATTAAGCACATTATTTCCCTCGCCATATGAACGGAAAAATTTTGCGCTTTGCCTCGCATAACAGCCCGCACGCAGTTTAGAGCTCAGGAGGCTCAAATGAATTCGTTACGAATGACACCTGCAACACCAGCTCGTAAAGACAGGCGCGCTGCAAGAACACCTTCGGTGACGAGCAGTCGTCGTTTACGTTTTTGTGGACGTATGCTACGTGACGAGCAGATTTCGGTTTATTTTCATTAGCAATAACGCTCACCAGCAGGGCAACATACTATTGCCTACAACTTGTCGTTCACGCTTAATGGTCATGCCGTGCACCAGCTGCAAGTATCGCTAACCGCAAACTCAACTCTTCCACTTAACCGTCGGGAGCTCTGCCTGAGTGAAAACACGGAAAGGCTTGCCTTTTTGTTATAGCCAAGGCGAAGCACCGGCGCGGGATTCTGCTCTGTAGGCTTGCTGTCCAGAAAGTGCTCGGAGCAAACCTGCGTGTTACACATATTACGTTCGTAGGGTGCAAAGTTGAACGTGGCACCAAAATATACACAGATCGAATACTCACTCGTGCATTTTCACTGGGTTGGTAGTTCTTCCTATTCACTGCAGCTATCCACCGGCGGCGCCGCTTGTCATTCTTCGTTGCGGATGGAAATCGGTGCAGGCTGTAAACACCGCACCGGCACGATTCGCTACGTGTATTGTGCTCTTCGCAAACAGCGCTAAGCAACCTGCTCCTTTTCCGCTGGTTGTTTTGGCATCCAAACACGACGCAATGATGGCCAGATAACTTCTTGTACTTTGGATCCGCGTGAACGGGCACATTTCCGCACTTTGGAGTCCTAGAGCTGGCGCTTGCCATGTCTACTGGTCGCCGGCGAACACACTTTGGCAGCCCAGTACAAAATGGCGCTGGTCGACCGGGCAATGCGGGTGCGAGAGTATGCGTTCGGTCAGTCTGGGGGCGAGGCTAGCGTGTTCTGGCCTATAGGCCAGATTGTGACCGTATTCAGGCTCCGTCTTCACATTTACTTGCGAGTTCCACGCAGAATAGCTGAGGTAGAACAGCGAGAAGCTGCAGTGCTACAAGTTGACATGAGCAAAGCTTTCGACCATTTGGATCACCCTTTTTGTTAGCCTTTCTAGAGACAGTTGTATGGAAGCTCGTCTCTGCAAATAAACGAGGCTATGTTATAGCCATTTGAGCTCGCATTCTCATTAGCGGCTACGCATCATCGGCGATAGCAATGCATTTCTCTACCGAATTTGGGTGTTAAATTCACCTATCCTGGTTTCGCTTTATATGAAGCCTATCTGTTGAAAGCTCTTAGCAGGTGACGGGATGTGGGTAACGCAAATGTTAGGGTGGCTGGTTGCCAGCAGCGTAGCCAGAAATTTCGTTCGGAGGGGGGGGGGGGGGGGGGGGGGCTCACGTTGCAGCTCGGCCTCCTCCTTATAGAATTTGCCGAGGGATCAAATGCATGAAACATAACTGCATTGCCCTTGCCAAAAATGCTGCAAACGAATTCTTGAACTCTGCGCACTCTCAAGACAAGTAAAATATGTTTTTTTTTTTTCATAAAATAATATACTAGCCTGTCTAAAAAATTGTGTCAGGAATAACTGGTATCAATGCTTCCATGCTTTCTGTCTATTTACTATGTAAAGAAAGTATCACACGAACTATAGAACTATATCCGTTTGAAACCACCAAAGCAGTACATGCCGCTGATATGAAAAACGTAAATGCCATAAAATGAGCAAGTTGAGGACAAATATTTGAAAGAAACTATGTTAACCTCCCTGCATTCCTCTCTTTTGTTTTTCTCTCCCCCACTGTCATTCAAAAACCTTGTTTACATTTTTGTACGTATGCAACGACCAGGAAAAAATCTCAATGACCCTATCCTTTGTTACAAAGTATCGCGCAGGTGCAGCTGCCACCGGTGGTGTATTGAGTAATTGCAGCGAAATTATAGTCGCAACACAGAGCACATATAAAAAGCAGGAGTTCTGCAAAATCTACGAGGGCGAGTCAAATGGAAGTGAGTATAGGCGAATATGTGATAAACGGGGTACTTCATTCAAATGTAGTTTCCATGACCATTTAGACATTTGCCCCATTGACTAACGAGTCGCGTGATTCCCGTCTGATAAAACTCCTTCGGCTGCTGTTTCAATAAGTCTGTAACTAACTTTTTCACGTCATCGTCCGATACGAATCTAATTCCCTTGAGCTGTTTTTCAAATGCTCCAAAATGCGGAAGTTGCAAGGCAACAGGTCTGGGCTGCATGGCGTATGTTGCAGCGTTTCCCACTTGAACTGCCAGTTTTGTATTAAGCATATCACCGACGTGGGGACGGGCACTGTCGTGGAGCAAGATGACCCCATTCCTCGTCCACGTCGTTTGTTTTTGATTGCGACACGCTGCCGATCCGACGTTTCATAATATCGGAAGCGAGTCATAGGCTCTCCAGGTTTAGCGAATTCGATCAATAATGGCCCCTGACGATCGAAAAAAAGTCAACAACACCTTTCCAGCGGAAATGACTGGCTTTTGCTCTTTTTGCGGCAGTGAATTCAAATGTTTCCACGGTAAGCTTTGTCGCCGTGTTTCAGGCTCGTAATAGCGGCACCATGATTCGTCCCCGGTCACATTGCAGACAAAAATTCGTCACCCACATTGCGATACCGGATTAGATGAGTTAGGGCATCGCCGAACCACTCCGTCTTCTGGCCATGGTTTAAAATCTTGGGCATCCATTGCGCGCACAAGAGCCTATAACCGAGATGTTTATTAATTATGGTGTGACCCGAACCGTGACGAATGGTCACACGCCCTGCCAATTAATCGATGCTTATCCTCCGTTCTTGTCTTATTAGCCTTTGCAGTTGTGCCGAGGGTGATTGCACAGTGGCTTTGGCCTGGTCTCCGATCGTTTTTGCAACTTTCACGTCCTTCTTTGACCCATTTCCTCCAACGCTTCCCAGCGGCCAATGAAATGCAATGTTCAACGTACATGGCAGCTATACGGCGACTAATTTATTTTTCGGAAACAACTTCAGCTATCAAAAACCTCACGACACCACGCTGTCCAATTTTTGGAGCATCTATTATGTTACGCAACCATGTTCAACTCACTGTATGAGAGCATTACATAACCTTTATCCTCACACCTGCTTGCTACTTTTGTAAATGAGAGATGCCGCTGTGCTACGCTCTTGCTTCGCACATGATGAACCGAACCATTACTGCACGGGGTGGGTTGGGTCACTTGCGTTTGACTCAACCTCGTACATTAGAAATGCGGGGATAGAATGGAATATACAAATGCGAAGATACAGCTTCATAAAGGACAAGAAATTGACACTGGAAACAAAGTTCACTGCACGTATACGCAAAACTTCACAGCAAGATATCTAAATATACGTATAAGTCTTTAATAAATCTACTAATTTAAGAAAAAGTCACTGTATATAATGTGTCAAACAAGACAACTAAACATGTTGCGCAACCACAAATTCACAGATCACAGCCCCGTCTCCGTCCACTCCGCCTGATGCATCTCGCGCGACAGGAGGCGGCGCGCTTTCTCCTCGCTTTTCTCCTTTGCGCTCACAACACTGAGCCACCATGGTCGGCTCGCCCATGCTACTTCCCCGCCGCACCCCCGCCGCACCCCCGCCGCACCCCCCCCCCCCCCCCCGGGCGCTTTCACTCGCACATGCAGCGTTCGACGCGCGGTCCCGATGTTATCGCCCTTGGACTTTACACGGAACATGAGGGTGACGGCGGCGGCAAGAATGTGCCAGGAAGTGTCAGTATAGCTTCTATCGCAGTAATATAATAAGGGTATCCGCCAGCTGAAGCCTCCCGCGGCGCATTACTTCCCTCACTAGAACTAACAAAATCAAACTTTCACCATGCGAGAATTAGCTGCGCCGCAACAATCTCTTTTTTTTTTTCTTTTGGTGAGCGCAGGCGCGGAAATGAAAAATAAAGGAACCCGCAAGGAAAGCATGTTGGCCACAATGAAATGCCTACTTTGGGCACCTAATGTGGCTACCGAAGGAATGTCGAAGAAAATGTGATACGCTTGGTGCACCGAGAACCATACGCATACTGGTCAGTATCTTACACCGGCAAGACAAAATTTTCCGGAGAGGTTGCGCTTAAGCGAACGCGCTGCAATGCGTCGAGTCCCCGCTGTGATGGCGGCGAGTGACGTTGCATTGTTTATTTTTTCGTCTCCTAGCCAGAAAGCGTCCAAAAAGCTGCCATACGAAAATCCACTCGGTCAGAAAAAAACGAATCCGCATCGAAGTGCGCTGCGCACTGGTCGGGACAACACGAGAAAAACTCATGCTCTCTGGCTGGTTACGGCAGCCCGCGGGTGGGGATGGTACGGTATGGTATGATGAACTTTATTAATGTCATGAAGATCAACCCTTAGTTTGACGCAGGCGGCTCCCACGTCGGGACAGTAAGGTTTAACCTTAGCGCCGTATCGTGGGCCTTCTGGACGGCCTGTACTTGATCGAAAAACCTCTACTGTGTAGGACTTGCCGCCACCAGTCTCTGTCCTTGTTACAGTCTGTGAAAGACACAGGACACTGCCAATGCATGCGATCCAGAGTAATGACGCCATTACACTTTTCGCAATTGATTGGTACCTCTCTTTCTGAATATAGCTTGTTAATAAAGTTTGGACTTGGATACGTTCTTCTCTGCAACAATCTCAGAGCCACCGCTTGAACTCTTTTGAGCTTAGTGTGTGGCACTGGGAATTCCCTTCTGTTCATGTAGTAATGCCTCGTGGTTTCATTGTATGTAAGTAATTGGTCCCTGTTCTACTTCTGTATATTATTAAGGTCCTGGTCGCTTAGTGCGCAGATAGTAAGTCCTCGTGCAGGTGCGTTAGCCATTTCGTTTAATTTCTTCTGAGATGGATCGACAGACCCCATGTGCGCATGAAACCAGCGGATTTAGATCCCTTGGCTGTCCAACTCGCCGATCAGCTGGGCAGCCCTTTTGGTTACAAAACCATTGGTAATGTACCTAATAGCCATCTTAGAGTCACTGTAAATCCTCGTCCACTTATTATTCCTTAAAGGCCCAATGCTATCGCTACTTGTTCCGCGACTGTCGCGTCTTTAGTCATGATTGTAATAGCATACCGAGTGAGACTATCTGCATCTACTACTACTGCCCTAAAGACTTTCTTTCCTCTGACCCCTGCAGCATCTACAAAATCCGCATGTTCACAGTCGTGTTCTATCTCTTGCAGGAGAGCTACGGCCCTTGCCTCTCTTATTGATTGTCTCTCTTATGCTATCTTTTAGTTCTGCTGTGCCTTCCCCTGAAATTTTGGATTCGGTTGGGCACCATCTTACCTCTTCTAGTATTGCTCTACCTGACCTTGTTCCAGAGAGCCTCTCTCTGTGGGCAATTTGCTGAGCTTCAATTATCTAGGCTATTGTGTTGTGGAGCCCCAGTTTCATTAATGTATTATCCAGCGTGTTAATCGGTAACACCACTGTTGCTTTGACTAGCCTTTTTAATTAATTTGTTCAACTTGTTTAGCTCTGTCTGTGTCCAACTGAGCATCCCAGCTACATATGATAAGTGACACAAGGCGAAAGCGTGGACCAGTCTCATGGTGCTCTCCCCTCCCAACCCTCTGTGTCTGTTAGTGATTCTCCTTAAAAGTTTTACTACCTCCTCAGTCTTGCTTGTGATGGGTTGTATTGTTCTTCCATTTGACCCGTTTGCCTCCAGGAATAACCCTAACACTCTAATGCATTCTACTTGCTTAATAGGTTCGCCTGCCTTCGTGGTTCGTACTAACCTGGGTTCTTCCTCGGGAACATATCCCCTCGGTTTTCTACCCCTTCTCCTGTTATTGAGTACAAAGAGTTCAGACTTATGAGCAGAACATTTGAGCCCCATGTCTTCTAAAATAGACTCTACCTTATAAATGCTCTTCTGAAGTCTGCTTTCCGCATGTCTCATACTTCCTTCAGCGGTCCATATAGTCACATCGTCTGCATAAAAGGTAAAGTGAATGCCCTCTATCACTTGTAATCCCTTTGCCACTTTTGACATGGCCAGGTTGAAGAGCACAGGTGACAAGACAGACCCTTGTGGTGTCCCTCTGTCACCGAGATCCATCTTCTTTGATTTAATATCCCCGAATCCAAGGTGAGCTGTACGATTGCTAAGAAAAGTTTTGACCACCTAATATAGTTTTCTGGCCAATTTCAGTTCGAAAATCAATTTAGGTATTGCTCTATGCTTAATTCTGTCACAAAGTTTTTCGACATCCAACCCTAAGAGAACTCGAGTGCTTTTTGGTTTAGCTAAGAACAGTTGATGTTTGATTAACAGCGTGGCATCTTGTGTGGACAAGCCTGATCTGAAACCAATCAGATTATATGGTAGGATGTAATTGCCCTCCACATATTTCCTTAACCTGTTCAATATGACATGGTCCATTGTCTTCCCTAGACATGATGTTAGCGAAATTGGCCTGAGATAATCCAAGTTGAGTTGTTTGCCCGGCTTTGGTATTAAGATAGTACTGGCCGTCCTTCATACTTCTGGATATACCCCATCTTTCCATATTTCTTAAGTATGTGGACAGATATACTATTGATTCGTCGTCCAAATTCTTAAGCAATCTGTTAGGGATGCCATCCGGGCCAGCTGCTGACCTACTATTCAGATCATACAGTGCCGTGCGTACCTCACTTCGGTCAATTCCTGATCCATATATTGGCATTCTACCCCTAAGTAATCGGGATAACTCACATCTTGATCCACTTTCCTGAGAGGCAAGTATTTAGTTGCCAATATCTCCATAATGATCTCTGCGCTTGCAGTATGACTTTCCTGGTGTACCAGTTTCTCCCCTGCCGTGCGTCCATTTGATTTAGTGCCTTTTTCGTTGAGCAGATGCCTGAGCAGACTCCAATTGCCTCCACGTTTTATCCTTCCATCTACACATTTACACAGCTCATCCCATTTTTGTTTCTGCACATATCATGCATGTTCCTCTATATTCCTATTGAGCTGAGCAATTCGTTTCCTAAGTCTTCTGTTTAAGCGTTGTGATTTCCATCTTTGTAAAATCGATTGCTTGGCTTCGATCAAATGCGCCAATCTACTGTCAATTTGTTCGACCTCTTCCTGTGTCTCTATTGCCTTAGTTGCTGCATTCAAGTCGTCCCTAAGCTGAGCCACCCACTGATGTAGTTTGATGCGCCCCTTTCTATCTGTGTCTGCTCTGTCTTTTCTGATTTTTCTAAAGTGATCCCAGTCTATGTAAGTGAAATGCTTTACCTCCACCCCCGTCTTTTCCACCATTATGTGTAGTATATAATGGTCGCTTCCTAGGTCCGCACCAGAGTTGATCCAGTCTGCCCTGGGTAAGTTATAAGTGAAGGATAAGTCCGGGGTAGTGTCCCTACACGCGGAACTGCCACACCTGGTAAGATAGGCTGGGCCCGTGATAAGAGAAAGCCTAAATCCGTGGCGAAATGCCAGATTCCTTCCCCTTTCTTACTACTCCAGCGGTAACCCCAAGATTGGTGTGAGGCGGTGAAGCCCCTCCTATTATGAGGGGCGCAGATTTAGCTACCCATATGGCCTTATTAAAAATTGATCTTAAGCTCTGTCTCATATCTCTGGGACTGCTATATATGTTGAGGCAGAACAAGCTTCGCGCTTTACCTCTGTGCCTTTTTAGGACCATTTCTGTCCATATGTATTGAATTTTAATCGACCCTAATTTTAGATCGTGCTCTATGTAGGGTATTCTCTTGTCAATTAGGGTGGCAATTCCTCTTCCCGGTTCTTTGCCTTTGCAGACCGAGTTGAAGCCGGATAGCCCGATCTCCTCCGCTAGAGTTTCCTGCAGCATTATTAATTTCGACCTATTTTCAACCGGGTAGGGAGAACAAAAAAAAATTGAAGAAGCTCAATGTGTCGTCGCGTATAAAAGTCAATGTATAAAAGTAAATAAAAACGTAGTTACCTATGCTGGATTTAGTGTCTCGACATGAACGCTTTGGCGCAGGTGGAAAAGAATGTGATATTCTTTTCTGTGTCATCACTGCACAAATGAACCACCACAAAGCTTTGACTCATCGGTCCTCGCTGCGTGCTTCGTCAACTTCTCTGATAGTGTGTCGAGTTAGCTTGTTTCTTTGTATGGTCCGATGTACGACTTTAGAAAAGTCAGTGCGCATTTGGCGTCAAATGGTTATGACAACATTAAGCTCGCAAAGTTCAGGAATTGAAAATCCAAAGCACGACTTTGGAAACGTCAGTGCACCTTTTGCATCAAACGTTTATGAGAACTTTATAACAACAAAAGTTTCAGAATTGAAATCCATGCGCTCCGTAGATTCCGCGGCCTCCTAGAGATGCCGCGATGAGCCCGCTCGCCATCAAAACGCCCTTTAAACTGGGCTCGGATGAAGCTCCTTCCTTTACGATATGTGACTCCCGCTGCATGGGCGTTGCCGCTGAATCCAGCTCGATTTTGCAATGTTCGAGCTGAAATGTCTTTTCGAGCATTTAAAAGGCCATTCTAGACAAAATGCAGCATGATTTCCGGCGCCGGGGGTTGTTTTGGTCGGCTGCACATGACAGCACGAAAAAATTTCGGGGGGGCTGAAGCCCCATAAGCCCCTCCCCCCTCCCCTTCCTGGCTACGCCCCTGGTGGTTGCATACACAGAGGATATGACTGCTATCCGCTCCTCTGGATCCGAAGTGGGAAAAGTGCCGGATGCATGTGTAATGTTGTCGAAGTTAAAAGGACATGTTGGTGACCATGGCCGCGCGCGTTTGAAAACTTTCTGAGCGTCACGTAGAAAACAGAGGTAAACAAGCATCTCGGCATAGAGCTCAGCAAAACTGCAATACCTTCCACTGGAACTGAAGCTATTGCCTTGAAAAGCTTTAAGAAAAAACACATGTTTGACATGGACACTGCGTGTCATGCTTTAACCGTGGTTTCACCTGCAACAATGTGCTGCTTCTCACTGTGTAGTATGGCGTCCAAGTAGGTGCACGTTATAGTGTACTAGAGGAGGGTAGTGTGTTCAGGGGCGGCAAGTGCGATGCATTGCTGCTAGGCGGAAAGCGTGGAAATCTCCGGCACTTGCATGGCAGCTCATTCGACAGCAGTGCCGCCACCGAGATATGTCGCATAGGGTTTTCCATCACTCACCCCTGCTGTTGTCAGTTGGGCTGGTTGTGCACCGCTAACGTGTGCGTCGAACTTTGGGCGTGTAGTGATTGTTTACAGCGTAAGCTGTTATGGGCTCTTCCAGAAGCCCTTTCGGTTGGCGATGGTGTCCGCGCCACCACCGGTGTCCGTAGCAGCTAGCACCAAGAGTGAGGAAAAAAAGACACCCAGATCCCGCCGGGATTGAGCCCGGGACCGCTACGTGGGAGTCAGCTACTCTACTATTGAGCCACGCCAGCGCTTGTTAGGATCCCGTGGAAAAATGCCCTATAAACGCGTAGTTGTGAGCGAGGAGACACGCGATGTCACATGTGCGTCGCGTAGCGCTGACGCCTGCACATCAATGCCTGCGCAGGTGCCCAGGCAACGTGGGGCCTGGGTACCTGTGTCTACTTTTCAGTTCACATTATGGCGCCTCCTCGCAACGTACGAAGCGCTGCTGAAAACACGAATCGTAGAGCTATGCGCGCGGCTGCTACAGGCAGCATCGGGCTTAGCAGACTGCTCTGCGTAGAGCAGGACAAGCCGCAGCTTGCCGTCGACCGGGCCAACAGGTGAAGATGTCGTAAAAACGGCGCGAAGAACCTGCAGTGCGTGGTGCCCAAAATGCAGCTCCTATGGAGGCGCTTCTCCAGCTTACGCTGTGACTGTGGTGCGCGTACCGCCAAGGCCTTTGCCTTCCTTTAACGTGGAGATTCTGCCGGCTAAGACTTGGGAGGAACGTATATGATTTATGGTTCCTTGGTGTGCATACTTCCCTGTATATGTTGTGGCAGAAACCTTGCCATATGCGTTTCTTGATTGTTGCAGTGCTTACCTTTTTGGGGCTTGACTCCGTGCCATGCTCATCATTGAATTATATCCATACCGTCTCGCTTCTCTAAGGTGATGGAGCACTTCGTTTTGAAGCACTTGAGCAGCTTTCTGGAAAACAATAGCTTCTTTTCAGAAAAACAGCACGGATTTCGGCGTGACCTATCTACAGTTACTCAGCTTCTACATATTACTAATGAAGTCATGGCAGCGCTGCACCATGGCGGGCAAATAGATGTGCTTTTTCTTGATTTTCAGAAAGCGTTTGACCGTGTTTGCCACCAAAGACTAAAGCTCAAGCTACAATGTGCGCTGGAAAATGAACAAATTCTTCGCTGGCTTGACTCTTATTTAACTAATCGAACACAATATGTCTAGGGTTGTTCGTTTTCGGGTAAAACCGGATTTTACCCGATTTTTGCACCCCGAACGTGTTCCTAAAATATCTGGTAACACCCGATTTTTCCCGATTTCTGAAACAACTGTGCCCACTGAATTGCTGTGCCTTCAGTTGGCGCGCAGGCGAGAGGCGGCCAAAGCGGCCGCCTCTCGTGATGGACGATGTAGGCTCGCTTCGCGAGGAGTTCAACCAGTACTTGCTGGAAGCAAGCCCCACAAATGAAGGTGTTGAAGTGATGGACTTTTGGAACGACGCAACTGTGCGTTACCCAAGGCTAGCAAATGCAGCGTTATCATTGTTGTGCCTAGCTAATGGCAGCTGTGACGTTGAGCGAACGTTCTCTCAGCTAAGGTACCTGCAGAGACCAGACAGGTCTCGTATGGAAACCGAGATGTTGCGCATGCAGATGTGTGTTAATAAGGACGTGTAGAACGTCGATGACCAGCCCTCGTGAATAAAATGTTTCTTTTCTCAAAACTGACCGTTGCCTCTCACTGCGAGTAATAATTAATTACCAAAGAAACGCCAAATTTTGCAATATTTTCTTGAAAGCAGCCCAAAATCTAGCCCTAATTGTTACCCACCGGTTAGAGCAAATCGAATAAATTACTAGTTTGGAAATTTAACCCGATAAAACACGAACTGCGGAATTTTTCCACGAAAAACCCGATTTCTCCCCTATTATCAAGCCGAAAAATAACGCCCGATTTTTATCCCCCGAATTTGACAAAATGTAAAACCCGATAACAAATAACCCTAAATATGTCCGCATAGGAAACTCGTTTTCTTCACCTGCGCCCGTACTTTCCGGTGTGCCGCAAGGTTCAGTACTTGGACCTCTTCTCTTTTTGATTTATCTGAATGACTTGTCCTTTGATTTGCCGGTACAATGTCGGTTCTTCGCTGATGATTGTATTGTGTACCACAACATTCAATCACTCCATCATCACACTGCTATACAGGATTACCTTAATGCAATCGATAATTGATGTCAGTCCTGGCGTATGAACTTAAATGCCTCAAAATGTACTCAAATGATGATTACAAGAAAGAAAGAACCATCAATTTGTACATATAAGATCAATAATGTAGCAATTAAGACGGTTGACAAATATAAGTATCTGGGTGTAGTCATTGACTCGAAGCTAACCTGGCAGGCTCATGTACAATACGTCGTTTCGGCGACGCTAAGGAAGCTATGGCTAATTAAACATCGGCTCAAACATTGCTCTAGTAGGAGTAAAGTCGCTGCCTACACGACACTCATTAGACCATTGCTTGAATATGCCGATGCTGTGGGGGATCCCCACAAAGACCAGTGTCAACAAAATTGAAAGCGTGCAAAAGAAAGACCTTAGATTTATTTATAATATTTATAGTAGACAAGGCTCGATCAATGATCTCAGAACACGGTCCGGCCTCCCATCGCTAGAATTTCGGCGCAGACTGCATCGCCTACAAACTTTGTTTAATATCGTTAATAAACAAACGAAAATGGATCCCGACTTCTACATCAATTTTAATAAAACAAGAGAAACCAGACGCAAGCACAGCAAAACGATTGTGATGCCACAGACTAAAACTACTGCTTATCGCTTCTCATATTTCCCTCGAACTATAGCAGAGTGGAATGCTCTACCGCAAGAAGTCGCTTGTATGTCCTCGGTCGAATCCTTTGCGTCTGCCATGCAATCTTTGCAATGAAGCATGTTAGTTTTAGAATCACCAGTTTCCTATTTCTGTAATTTTTGTAATTTTTTACATGCTGCCTTTCCCGACGCAATAGTCTGTATCTTTAAGCATTTTTTATGGTTCCTTGTAACTCATGTTTTTTTTATTTTGACTTGCAGTGCCGACTTTGTACTCACTCACTCCTGCCTGGACTGCCAAGAGGCAGTTGGCAGTATATAATAAATAAATAAATAAATAAATAAATAAATATATAAATAAATAAATAAATAAATACTGAAATATCGCTAAAAACCAGTTTGGCAGCACCATTGGTAATAGCCTTTGCTATGAAGGCTTGCTGCTTCGCAGCCTTCTTGCTGTTTGAAAGGTGAGGGGTGATTGCGGTATGGCCAGAAAAAAGGCGCAAGCCTGCGTCATTGCAGGATGACGGATGTCGGTGCACTGGAATGAGGGTGCAGGCCAAATATTCAACTGGCAAGGACGACTACAAGCCTCTACAAATTCGGGAGAGGCAAACCCCTTGGGCTTCGCTGAAGCAAGCGAGGCCCAGCTTATTCGTCCTCTTGAAGGTTTAGCAGACGAACAGGTCGGAGAAGAGGAAGTGCCTTTCAGGCAGAACGCCGAGTCTTCCGGCTCTACTGATATTGTGAATTTCTTAAAATCTGCCTTGGACTGCTGTTTCCTGCTTAACTGCGATGGAGATGGGGTCTCACGCGCGTCTGCCGGAGTCGGCAGTGCCCACGGCCGTTGCCTCCCGGAAACGCAACGGCAGCGACGACACCATGCAGTACTATGTCAGCAGTGTCAGCAGGTGACGACACCTTCGAGCTGGTGCGGAGTCGTAAAGCAAAGCGACCTGTTCGGAGCTAGTTGCCCTCCAAGGTGCCGTACATTATATTAACAACCAACCGGCTAATCGGTGGGCAATATTCTGCGATTCGAAGGCGGCCTTACAATGTCTTCTGTCATCTCTTCGTCTTGGGTCCTGTGAACAACTCGCGTCGGATATACGAGAAATGCGCTATCACATGATCGCTAAAGGACACGACGTCGTGTTTCAGTGGCTGCCTGGCCATTGCGGTATCTCCGGCAACGACCTCGCTCACGAAGCTGCTGGGAAAGCACACGAAGGAGCAACCCTTGTTTCTATACCTTTATCGCCGACTGACGCAGCACAACACTTAGGCAAGCTAGCACACCGTATGACATTGGAGAAGTGGCAAACACCTGAATCCACTCGACATCGATTGCATTCCCTCGATTCATATGTGCAACTGCGGCTGTTACCAGGGCTTCCACGAAATGAGGAAACAATGCTTCGCCGCTTACTCTTGGGCGTCGCATTCACGAATGAATATACGTTTCTGATTAGAATGGCTGATAGCGCCGAGTGCAATGCCTGCGGTGTCGAGGAAACTTTAGAACATCTACTATGCTACTGCCCATCTTTTGAAAATGAATAACAAGATCTCTGCACAGCTCTCCACCAGTCAGATAGAAAACCATTCACCTTGAACAAGATTTTGGGACCAAGGTCTCGCATATCGCAACTACAAAAAGCCACAAAAGTACTGCTGCGACATTTCAAAGCTACAGGATTGAGTCAGCGTCTGTGATCCGGACTGAGTGACCGCACGATATTCCCAGTGGATTTCGTATACTTCTTTTAATATTTCCACCCCCTTTTCCCTTTCCTCAGTGTAGGGTAGCCAACCGTGCTCAGTCCTGGTTAACCTCCCTACCTTTAATTTATCATTTGCTCTCTCTCTCTCTTTGGCAGACGAACAGATGTAATCTATCGCTTGTATCAGGCAGCCAGTCCTTCATATCGAGAACAGCGCTCGGCGTCGTCGTCCTTATTCCCATTCTTGACACCATTGTTGTGTCGCGGGGACGATACACACATCAACATTCGTATCCCAGTTAACGAATGAATTGATTTCAGTCTAACGCGGTGCTTTTTATGTCGGCCACTAAGTGGTCGTGCGTGCAGCTGGTGGTGATGCCGATGCCGCAAAGCACGTACATAACTTCGCCCACAGAGTTTCCACACATCTGACCGTTGTTGATAACTTTGATACTGGTTAAATTTCTCGTTATGCCAGTGCTGCGTGCAAGATTTCACGCCACTTCGTAAAAGTGAATCATAGAAGCTTAGGAAAGCTTATTACGGAATTTATTGCGGAAAAACACATGACCTACACACAAGCTTAAGTGTGCACTTTAGACAAATGTAAAATTTTTGTAACCTTCAGTACCACTCATAACACTCCCGAATACTTGCACGCGTAATTTATTGCCAATGTCACTAATTAAACAACTACTTGTAACATTAGCCATAGCCTGTCCGTTGTTTTTACGAAATATTACCATGCTTTTTTGTACGGTTCACTGCGGATACTGTAGAAACCAACTGCACACCTAGTATGACACATAATATCATGAAACATCGAGGGAGATGTAATAATTTGCAACGCTTGCATTTAAATAAGAAACACGAAAATGTCGTCACGCATTACACAAAACATTGCCGCTTATTTCACCGAACTTGAAGTAGGTGTTCTGAGCAGTTGTCTTAGTACTTTGGGAAATATAGCGAATAATGACAGGTTAGCTCTCTGGAACGCTTCAATAAGTAGCTTTCTACAAAGGCTATAGTTAAGCTACAGCGATAGAGCGTTTATCGTTCTTCACGCAGCACTCACAACCTAATTCTATACGATATGAACATGTTGTGCGACAAAGTTGAACACCATCTGCATTCATGTGTAAAGTATCAAAATTCCGAGAGAAAAAGGGTTCTGTAATCATATTCAAAGCATCTAAGTTCTATTGACCCCCACTTCAAACAGTCAGTAAACGTCATATATAGCTTAGACCCCACTGTCTTTGAGTGGGAAATCTTTACCGTATATGGACCTCCTTCGAGGAGTGAAGCTTTTCATATAGCACTCATTAGGCGGACAAAATGGAGGGTTTAATAAATATTGAATAACCGATGATAGACACAAACCATTCAAAATTCGCCTGCTTATTCCCTTTATGAGCACCTACCCCCCCCCCCCCCCCCCCATCTGCGTAAATTACCGACTTCTTCAGTTCTGTGCTTATCTTATAAAACTGCAAATGAACATGTAAAGTTTTTGAGCTTTTCTTGTCGCATAGCGGTTTAAAGCTCCGGTACAGTAACCCTGTTCGTAGTTGCTGATAAAGCTCCATGCACGCAAATAATGAGCGCTGCGGTTACTTGGATTAGTTTGGATTTGCGCTTTGATGGTGTGGAATGCAACTGCGGCCGCCAGATCGCACATGCAGGTCTCGTAGAAGATATGGAAGAAACGTCACTGCGAGTTGACGCTCAGGAGTGAATTTCTTGCGTGCGCTGTTTTTCCCCCTTAACAGCTGAAAATACCAAGTTCTCGCGCACATTGCACATGTTCTCTGTTTGTTGCCTCCCGTGCACTCCCTAGCTCTTGCGTCCATTTTTTTTTCTGCGGGCGTTCGTAGGGCTTCGATGTTTACAGGCGCTATGGCTCCAAGCACAGCGCACTTGAGAAGCCCTGCACACGAGCGGTTAGGCGCACTATCTAGCACAGCGTCTCACTGTCCAAGCAGAAAACGATTATATGCATGGTAAATAAATACCAAAGTACGCAGAACTGAAGCAGATTCGCTCTAACAGAACGCGGCGTGGTGAAGCCGCGGCAATTCAAATACACATCGCACGAGCCTTGTCTATCTCAATGCCGATGACAAACTGCTGCGAAAATGTGTAGTGTTAGGTGGAGCGTAGCCCTATACCTGGTCTTCCATTTCTCATTCATGACGAAAACAGCTTTCAGGTACTTCGCCGAGCTGTATAGGGTATTAGTCAATAAACGGTAGAAATAAAAACTTCATCTTCATGCCTATGGCAGTGTTTAAAGGTGTTTTTTTAGTACGAATCAAAATAGAAATTTTAGTATCATAGCGCCGTGTTTTGAAAGTGACATATATTTTACTGCTTCGAAAATTATAGAGCAAGTAGTGTGCTGCAATAACTGGTGAGATGTTCTTGATTCCGTTTGGGGAATTATTTTTTGCGGCTAATGCGCTTAAGACTCATAATGATATGTTTCATGTGAAGCTTGCGTTATTTATAAAACATCAGTGATGCCGCCATTATTACTTAACACAGATCCATACCTCTTATTTAGGTTGAAGTGGCGTTCGGAAATCAATACGGAGGTAATTAAAGCACGGTCCATGAGAGCTAATTTAAACGAATCTAACGTGGTGAAAAAGAAAACCTATGCACATTTCTAATGCGCAACATTATAGGAGCAGTAGATACGAACGTGGGCAAACATTACAAAGATAGTACCATAACAGGGAGGCAATGGCTCGGTATTGAAACCTTTCCCTCTACAGATGGAGATTGAGCAGCTCAAGCCCATTGTGTATGTGCTTTCCAGCATCGGCAGGTGTGACGTCATAGCGACTCATTGCCCGCGCATACACCCTCTACGGACGACTGTGTCCCTACCACAAGACAAACAGGAGTCATTCATCACGTTAGGCACACGGAATTCACTAGCTGAAAACACAAAACTACGCGTCATAATTGCGCGTCCATAGATGTGTACTCAGTATGCTGAGAGACAAAACACGTACATGAAACGCGAGATATAAGTATCATCATCATCATCACCAGCCTAGTTACGCCCACTGCAGGGCAAAGGCCTCTCCCATACTTCTCCTACTACCCCGGTCATGTACTAATTGTGGCCATGTTGTCCCTGCAAACGTCTTAATGTCATCCGCCCACCTAACTTTCTGCCGCCCCCTACTACGCTTCCCTTCCCTTGGAATCCAGTCCGTAACCCTTAATGACCATCGGTTATCTTCCCTCCTGATTACATGTCCGGCCCATGCCCATTTCTTTTTCTTGATTTCAACTAAGATGTCATTTACCCGCGTTTGTTCCTTCACCCAATCTGCTCTTTTCTTATCCCTTAACGTTACACCTATCATTCTTCTTTCCATGGCTCGTTGCGTCGTCCTCAATTTCAGCAGAACCCTTTTCGTAAGCATCCAGGTTTCTGCCCCGTAGGTGAGTACTGGTAAGACACAGCTGTTATATACTTTCCTCTTGAGGGATAGTGGCAACCTGGTGTTCATGATTTGAGAATGCCTGCCAAACGCACCCCAGCCCATTCTTATTCTTCTGGTTATTTCAGTCTCATGATCCGGATCCGTGGTCACTATCTGCCCTAAGTAGATGTATTCCCTTACCACTTCTAGTGCCTCGCTGCCTATCGTGAACTGCTGTTCTCTTCCGAGACTGTTAAACATTACTTTAGTTTTCTGTAGATTAAATTTCAGACCCACCCTTCTGCTTTGCCTCTCCAGGTCAGTGAGCATGCATTGCAATCGGTCTCCTGAGTTACTAAGCAAAGCAATATCATCAGCGAATCGGAATTTGCTAAGGTATTCTCCATCAACTTTTATCCCCAATTCTTCCCATTCCAGGTCTCTGAATACCTCCTGTAAACATGCTGTGAATAGCATTGGAGATATCGTATCTCCCTGTCTGACGCCTTTCTTTATTGGGATTTTGTTGCGTTCTTTGTGGAGGATTACGGTGGCTGTGGAACCGCTATAGATAGCTTCCAGTATCATTACATATGGCTCATCTACACCCTGATTCCGTAGTGCCTTCATGACTGCTAAGGTTTCGACTGAATCAAATGCTTTTTCGTAATCAATGAAGGCTATATATAAGGGTTGGTTATATTCCGCACATTTCTCTATCACCTGATTGATAGTGTGAATATGGTCTATTGTTGAGTAGCCTTTACGGAATCCTGCCTGGTCCTTTGGTTGACAGAAGTCTAAGGTATTCCTGATTCTATTTGCGATTACCTTAGTAAATACTTTGTAGGCAACGGACAGTAAGCTGATCGGTCTAGAATTTTTCAAGTCCTTGGCGTCCCCTTTCTTATGGATTAGGATTATGTTAGCGTTCTTCCAAGATTCCGGTACGTTCTAGGTCATGAGGCATTGTGTATATAGGGCGGCCAACCTTTCTAGGGCAGTGTTCCCACCACCCTTCAACAAATCTGCTGTTATCTGATCCTCCCCAGCTGCCTTCCCCCTTTGCATAGCTCCCAAGGCGTTCTTTACCTCTTCCGGTGTTACTTGTGGGATTTCAAGTTCCTCTAGACTATTCTCTCTCACCTTATCGTCGTGGGTGTTACTGGTACTGTATAAATGTCTATAAAACTCTTCAGCCACTTGAACTATCTCATCCATATTAGTAACGATATTGCCGGCTTTGTCTCTTAACGCACACATCTGATTCTTGCCTATTCCTAGTTTCTTCTTTACTGCTTTTAGGCTTCCTCCGTTCCTGAGAGCCTGTTCAATTCTATCCATATTATAGTTCCTTATGTCCGCTGTCTTACGCTTGTTGACTAACTTAGAAAGTTCTGCCAGTTCTATTCTAGCTGTAGGGTTAGAGGCTTCTTTCATACATTGGCGTTTCTTGATCAGATCTTTCGTCTCCTGCGACAGCTTACTGGTTTCCTGTTTAACGGCGTTACCACCGACTTCTATTGCGCACTCCTTAATGATGCCCATAAGATTGTCGTTCATTGCTTCAACACTATTGTCCTCTTCCTGGGTTAAAGCCGAATACCTGTTCTGTAGCGTGGTCCGGAATTCCTCTAGTTTCCCTCTTACCGCTAACTCATTGATTGGTTTCTTATGTACCAGTTTCTTCCGTTCCCTCCTCAAGTGAAGGCTAATTCGAGTTCTTACCATCCTATGGTCAGTGCAGCGCACCTTGCCGAGCACGTCTACATCTTGTATGATGCCAGGGTTCGCGCAGAGTATAAAGTCGATTTCATTTCTAGTCTCACCATTCGGGCTCCTCCACGTCCACTTTCGGCTAACCCGCTTGCGGAAAAAGGTATTCATTGTCCGCGTATTATTCTGTTCTGCAAACTCTACTAATAACTCTCCTCTGCTATTCCTAGAGCCTATGCCATATTCCCCCACTGACTTGTCTCCGGCCTGCTTCTTGCCTACCCTGGCATTGAAATCGCCCATCAGTATACTGTATTTTGTTTTGACTTTGCCCATCGCCGATTCCACGTCTTCATAGAAGCTTTCGACTTCCTTGTCATCATGACTAGATGTAGGGGCGTAGACCTGTACAACCTTCATTTTTGTACCTCTTATTAAGTTTCACAACAAGACATGCCACCCTCTCGTTAATGCTATGGAATTCCTGTATGTTACCAGCTATGTTCTTATTAATCAGGAATCCGACTCCTAGTTCTCGTCTCTCTGCTAAGCCCCGGCAGCACAGGACGTGCCCGCTTTTTAGCACTGTATATGCTTCTTTTGGCCTCCTAACTTCACTGAGCCCTATTATATCCCATTTACTGCCCTCTAATTCCTCCAATAGCACTGCTAGACTCGCCTCACTAGATAACGTTCTAGCGTTAAACGTTGCCAGGTTCATATTCCAATGGCGGCCTGTATATAAGTATAAGATGCATAAAAGAGCGAAATAGAAGAGCGTGCGTACATGGAAGGTAGAATGTGAAATACAAGACTACGTGATTGTATAGTGGCAATACAGCATAAGCATGAGAGACCTAGTGCAAAGGAAGACGAAGACAGGCATCAGTGCTTCGCATGAGCTGGTTTTCAATGTAGTCTCCGGCTGCAACACCTTGTGAATGCATCGTAATTACCTCCTTCGTTTGGGTCTCTCCGCACGTAACATTTTCGGGGATGTTCGCGATACCTGTCCTCGCCGCAGAGCTCCGAAGTGGTCGCAACCTCGTGATCGCTACCATGCCTCTCAAAGATGAGACTCCAGCAGTGCCGGCAACCACTCCTGAATGGCTACAATTCATGAGTCCTGACCATCACCCAGGCTCGCTACTCTGGCTTGTTTTACGGCTTGGAATGCACTGATGTGGAAGAAAAGATAATCTCTTGTGAATCACCATCATCATCATCAGCCTGGTTATGCGCACGGCAGGGCAAAGACCTCTCCCATACTTCTGCAACTACCCTGGTCATGAATTAATTGTGGCCATGTTGTCCCTGCAAACTTCTTAATCTCATCCGCCCAGCTTACTTTCTGCCGCCCCCTGCTATGCTTCCTTTCCCTTGGAATCCAGTCCATAACCCTTATGATCATCGGTTATGTTACCTCCTCATTACATGTCCCGCCCATGCCCACATCTTTTTCTTGATTTCAACTGAGATATCATTAACTCGCTTTTCTTCTCTCACCGTATCTGCTGTTTTCTTATCCTTTATCGTTACACCCACCATTCTTCTTAGCATAGCTCGTTGCGTCGTCCTCAATTTAAGTAGAACCCTTTTCCCAAGCCTCCAGGTTTGTGCCCCGTACGTAAGTACTGGTAAGACACAGCTGTTATACACTTTTCTCTTAAAGGGAGCCTGAAACGATTTTGACGATTTTCTACAAACGTACTGAGTGGTTAGAGTAGGTCCTTCTGATCATTAATTGACACATGTAAGTGTTCCGCGTAAAGCGTTTAATTTATCATAAGGTTTTAAAAATGCACATCGCTGCCGATCGCAGCACACTGCTCGGCGAAATTTTAAGCCGCCCCTACTCATATGACCAAAATCACCCATATGACGTCAGTGGGGCAAGCTATCCGATTGGCTGACCAGGGCGCGTGATCGATAATTTTTCAAACTTTATGGTAAATAAATGATGTTCGTAATAGTTGGAATGTTAGTTAATTTCTTTTTATAACACAAAGCAACATAAAGAGAATACACAAAAACAATTTTTCAGTACACTTAAGCACTTCCGGCGGACAGCAAGTGTCGTCTGCTTGTGTTACAACGTGCTCCGTCTTTGACGAGAGCTCTGCCGTCAGTGTCGGTTTGTCTTTTCGTGAGCGCTATGATTCGACTTTGTGGCGTTGTGGACGGCAAACGTAGCGACTGGCAATATGTCAAGCTGCGACATCGTGTCCATCTGCAAGCCAGTAGACGAGCGGACTGGCAGCAACGCATCGGACTGCCGCTATCCGATCGGTGCTAGGATTTGTGCGATTGCGGCTATCACTTTGCACCGGAAGATTACTAATGCAAGAGAGTTTCGCGAGTCCGGTATTAGGGTAAACGCAAGCGCAAGGGGACAGGGCCTGGCCGTGTCCCCTTGAGTGTCGTTTCAGGAGATGAACTGAAGCGCTGATGATGGTCTGCACGGTGCAGCCACCTGGTGGCATAAAGCTCAACCACACACAGTAGCAGTAGCAAAATGTATTCTTCTTTGCTGATGGTGTAAATTTTTCACAGGTGTGTAATCGTTAACAGGTTGTTTTTGTAAATGTTTGAGATGTTTTACGCTTCGTTAGTGCAATATTAGCTCTTTCTTTGGCTGGTTAAGCTCTGCGCCAACGGGCGGCTGGAGCGGGGAGACCGATCAGGCAGCTCACGTACGTGTACGCTAAAATTCCTTCATCAGCTTGAGTTTATGCCTCCAGTCATTTGCCGAAATGACCAGCTTGCCTGTGGTTACCGGAATACCAGACACGTTCGGCGCTACGACAGAATGCTCGCAACGCACGCTGCTTCGATAGCTCTCGCTTGAGATCGACGGCCAAGCGGCTAGCGGAGAGGATTCTCGCGGGCGGGCTCCAAAAGAACCGGAACTGGACGACGTGACGTCGAATCGTGACGCAGAACCAGTGAAGGCGGAGCTTAGCCCCCTCACTCGGCGAACGAGTTGAGAAGGAGAAGCATGGCTAGGGAGGAGGGTAACTTCTAATCGCTTGTAGCTCCATTAATACGTAACGCTTCACTTAAATTGTGGTGCGAATGTTCTACTTAAGCTGTACCCTACACGTCTACAGAATTTGTCCTAACCGTTTCAGGGACCCTTTAAGGGATAATGCAACATGCTGTTCATGATCTGAGAATGCCTGCCAAACGCACCACAGCCCATTCTTATTCTTCTGATTATTATAGTCTCATGATCCGGATCCGCGGTCACTACGTGCCCTAAGTAGACGTATTCCCTTACTACTTCCAGTGCCTCACTACCCATCGTGAAGTGCCGTTTTCTTCCGAGACTGTTAAACAATACTTTTTCTGCGGATTAATTTTTAGACCCACCCTTCTGCTTTGCGTCTCCAGGTCAGTGAGCATCCATTGCAATTGGTCCCCCGAGTTATTGAGCGAGGCAATATCCTCAGGGAATCGCAAGTTACTAATACATTCTGCATTAACCCTTATCCCCAGTTTTCCCCAATCCAGATGTCTGAATACCCCCTCTAAACACGTTGTAAATAGCATTCGAGAGATCGTCTCTCCCTGCCTGACGCCTTTCTTTATTGGGATTTTGTTGCTTTCTTTATGGAGGACTACTGTGGCTGCGGAGCCTCTACAGATATCGTTCTGTAATTTTACTTACGGCTCGACTATACCCTGATTCCGTAACGCCTCCATGATTGCTGAGGATTCGACTGAATCAAACGCTTTCTCGGAATCAATGAAAGCTATATATGAGGGTTGGTTATATTTTGCTCAGTTCGCTATCACCTGATTAATAGTGCGAATATGGTCTATTGTTGAGTAGCCTTTACGAAATCCTGCCTGGTCCTTTCGTTGACAGAAGTCTAAGGTCTTGCTGACTCTATTTGCGATTACCTTAGTAAATACATTGTAGGCAGCTGACAGTCCCCTGATCAATCTATAATTTTTCAAGTCTTTGGCGTCCCCTTTCTTATGGATTAGGATTACGTTGGCGTTCTTCCGGGATTCCGGTACGCTGGAGGTCATGAGGCATTGCGTATACAGGGTGGCCAGTTTTTTCAGAACAATCTGCCCACCATCCTTCAAGAAATCTACTTTTGCCTGATCCTCCCCAGCTGCCGTCCCCCTTTGCATAGCTCCCAAGGCTTTCTTTACTTCTTCTGGCGTTACTTGTGGGATTTCAAATTCCTGTAGACTATTCTCTCTTTCATTGTCGTCGTGGGTACCACTGGTACTGCATAAATCTCTATAGAACTCCTCAGCCACTTGAACTATCTCATCCATATTAGTAATGATATTGCCGGCTTTGTCTCTCAACACATACATCTGATTCTTGCCTATTCCTAGTTTCTTCTTCACTGCTTTTAGGCTTCCTCCGTTCCTGAGAGCATGTTCAATTCTATCCATATTATAATTCCTTATGTTAGCCGTGTTACGCTTGTTGATCAACTTAAAGTTCTGCCAGTTCTATTCTAGCTGTAGGGCTAGAGGCGTTCATACATTGGCGTTTTTTGATCAGATCTTTTGTCTCCTGTGATAGCTTACTGGTATCCAGTCTAATGGAGTTACCACCGACTTCTATTGCGCACTCATTATTAATGCCCATAAGATTGTCATTCATTGGTTCAACACTAAGGTCCTCTTCCTGAGTTAAAGCCGAATACCTGTTCTGTAGCTTGATCCGGAATTCCTCTAGTTTCCCTCTTACCGCTAACACATTGATTGGCTTCTTGTGTACCAGTTTCTTCCGTTCCCTCCTGAAGTCCAGGCTAATTCGAGTTCTTACCATCCTATGGTCAAAGCAGCGTACTTTGCCGAGCACGTCTACATCTTGTATGATGCCAGGGTTCGCGCAGAGTATGAAGTCGATTTCATTTCTAGTCTCACCATTCGGGCTCCTCCACGTCCACTTTCGGCTAACCCGCTTGTGGAAAAAGGTATTCATTATCCGCATATTATTCTGTTGTGCAAACTCTACTAATAACTCTCCTCTGCTATTCCTAGAGCCTATGCCATATTCTACCCAATGACTTGTCTCCAGCCTGCTTCTTGCCTACCCAGGCATTGAAGTCGCCCATCAGTATATTGTATTTTGTTTTGACTTTACCCATCGCCGATTGCACGTCTTCATAAAGGCTTTCTACTTCCTGGACATCATGACTGCATGTAGGGGCATATACTTGTACTACCTTCAATTTGTACATCTTATTAAGTTTCACAACAAGACCTGCCACCCTCTCGTTAATGCTATAGAATTCCTGTATGTTACCAGCTATATTCTTATTAATCAGGAATCCGACTACTAGTTCTCTTCTCTCCGCTAAGCCCCGGTAGCACAGGACGTGCCCACTTTTTAGCACTGTATATGCTTCTTTTGGCCTCCTAACTTCATTGAGCCCTATTATGTCCCATTTACTGCCCTCTAATTCCTCCAACAGCACTGCTAGACTCGCCTCACTAGATAACGTTCTAGCGTTAAACGTTGCCAGGTTCATATTCCAATGGCGGCCTGTCCGGAGCCAGTGATTCTTAGCACCCTCTGCTGCGTCGCAGGTCTGACCGCCGCCGTGGTCAGTTGATTCGCAGCTGCTGGCTATTTCGCAGCTGCTGGCTATGATTCTTCACTCCGGCTATTTGCAAGTGCCGATGGCAGAAGATGACTGTGAGAAGACAGCTTTCATCACGCCCATCGGCTTGTATGAATTTACCGTAATGTCTTTCGGGCTCTCGAACGGGCCCGCTACTTTCAGGCGTATGATGGACACCATCCTTCGCAACTAGAAGTGGAAAACATGTCTGTGCTTCCTTGATGATATCGTGGTGTTTTCGCCAGATTTCCCGACGCACCTCGTTTGCTCGCGTGAGATACTGACTTGCCTCACCTCTGCTGACCTCCAACTTAACATCAAAAAGGGCCATTTTGCTGTTCGCAAGTTAACAATATTGGGTCACGTTGCATCAAAAAACGGTGTGCTTCCTGACCCAGCCAAGCTTCGCGCGGTCGCAGAGTTACCGATGCCCACTAGTCTTAAGGCGCTCCGCAGCTTTATAGGGCTCTGCTCTTACTTTCGGCGTTTTGTGTGCAATTTTGCAACTATCATCGCACCATTGACCAATTTGGTGGCGTAGAGGCAGAACACCCGCCTCGCGTGCAAGAAGTCCGTGGTTCGAATCCCGGTGCCGGCATTTTGCCACCGGATTAAGAAAAAAAAAAGAAATCCGCGTGTTGATAAAATTGCATAAACAGTGCATGAGAGTGGGCTGATCCCGGTGACGAGAACCGGTAACGCACTCCCTCACCAGAGCAGGATTGGCCACCCTCGTGCAGTACTTGGCCACAACCTCCTATATGAACACAACAATCAAACCCCGGCCCTCAGTCCCCAGCAGCTGCGAATCAACTGACCACGGCGGCGGTCAGACCTGCGACGCAGCAGAGGGTGCTAAGAATCACTGGCTCCGGACAGGCCGCCATTGGAATATGAACCTGGCAACGTTTAACGCTAGAACGTTATCTAGTGAGGCGAGTCTAGGAGTGCTATTGGAGGAATTAGAGGGCAGTAAATGGGATGTAATAGGGCTCAGTGAAGTTAGGAGGCCAAAAGAAGCATATACAGTTCTAAAAAGCAAGCACGTCCTGTGCTACCGGGGCTTAGCGGAGAGAACTAGGAGACGGATTCCTGATTAATAAGAATATAGCTGGTAACATACAGGAATTCTATAGCATTAACGAGAGGGTGGCAGGTCTTGTTGTGAAACTTAATAAGAGGTACAAATTGAAGGTAGTACAAGTATATGCCCCTACATGCAGTCATGATGACCAGGAAGTTGAAAGCTTTTATGAAGACGTGGAATCGGCGATGGGCAAAGTCAAAACAAAATACACTATACTGATGGGCGACTTCAATGCCTGGGTAGGCAAGAAGCAGGCTGGAGACAAGTCAGTGGGGGAATATGGCATAGGCTCTAGGAATAGCAGAGGAGAGTTATTAGTAGAGAATAATATGCGGATAATGAATACCTTTTTCCACAAGCGGGTTAGCCGAAAGTGGACGTGGAGGAGCCCGAATGGTGAGACTAGAAATGAAATCGACTTCATACTCTGCGCGAACCCTGGCATCATACAAGATGTACACGTGCTCGGCAAGTTACGCTGCAGCGACCATAGGATGGTAAGAACTCGAATTAACCTGGAATTGAGGAGGGAACGGAAGAAACTGGTAGACAAGAAGGCAATCAATGTGTTAGCGGTAAGAGGGAAACTAGAAGAATTCCGGATCAAGCTACAGAACCGGTATTCGGCTTCAACTCAGGAAGAGGACCTTAGTGTTGAAGCAATGAACGACAATCTTATGGGCACCATTAAGGAGTGCGCAATAGAAGTCGGTGGTAACGCCGTTAGACAGGAAACCAGTAAGCTATCGCAGGAGACGAAAGATCTGATCAAGAAACGCCAATGTATGAAAGCCTCTAACCCTACAGCTAGAATGAAACTGGCATAACTTTCTAAGTTAATGAACAAGCGTAAGAAAGCGGACAGAAGGAAGTGTAATATGGATAGAATTGAACATGCTCTCAGGAACGGAGGAAGCCTAAAAACAGTGAAGAAGAAACTCGCAATTGGCAAGAATCAGATGTATGCTTTTAGAGACAAAGCCGGCAATATCACTACTAATATGGATGAGATAGTTCAAGTGGCTGAGGAGTTCTATAGAGATTCATACAGTACCAGTGGCACCCACGATGATAATGGAAGAGAAAATAGTGTAGAGTAATTCGAAATCCCACAGGCAACGCCGGAAGAAATAATGAAAGCCTTGGGAGATATGCAAAGGGGGAAGGCAGCAGGGGAGGATCAGGTAACAGCAGATTTGTTGAAGGATGGTGGGCAGATTGTTCTAGAGAAAATGGCCACCCTGTATACGCAATGCCTCATGACCTCGAGCGTACCGGAATCTTGGAAGAACGCTAACATAATCCTAATCCATAAGAAAGGGGACGCCAAAGACTTGAAAAATTATAGACCGATCAGCTTACTGTCCGTTGCATACAAACTATTTACTAAGGTAATCGCAAATAGAATCAGGGACACCTTAGACTTCTTTCAAGCAAAGGACCAGGCAGGATTCCGTAAAGGCTACTCAACCATAGACCATATTCACACTATCAATCAGGTGATAGAGAAATCGGCGGAATATAACCAACCGTTTTATATAGCTTTCATTGATTACGAGAAAGCGTTTGATTGTGTCGAAACCTCAGCAGTCATGGAGGCCTTAAGGAATCAGGGTGTAGACGAGCCGTATGGAAAAATACAGAAAGATATATATATATATATATATATATATATATATATATATATATATATATATATATATATATATATTTAGCGGCTCTACAGCCACCGTAGTCCTCCATAAAGAAAGCAACAAAATCCCAATAAAGAAAGGCGTCAGGCAGGGAGATACGATCTGTCCAATGCTATTCACAGCATGTTTACAGGCGGTATTCAGAGACTTGGATTGGGAAGAATTGGGGATAAATGTTAATGCAGAATACCTTAGTAACTTGCGATTCGCTGATGATTTTGCCTTGCTTAGTAACTCTGGAGACCAATTGCAATGCATGCTCACTGACCTGGAGAGGCAAAGCAGAAGGGTGGGTCTAAAAATTAATCTTAAGAAAACTAAAGTAGTGTTTAACAGTCTCAGAAGAGAACAGCAATTTACAATAGGCACTGGAAGTGGTAAGGGAATACATCTACTTAGGACAGGTAGTGACGGCGGATCCGGAGCATGAGACGGAAATAATCAGAAGGATAAGAATGGGCTGGGGTGCGTTTGGCAGGCATTCTCAGATCATGAACAGCAGGTTGCCATTATCCCTCAAGAGAAAAGTGTATAATAGCTGTGTCTTACCAGTACTCACCTACGGGGCAGAAACCTGGAGGCTTACGAAAAGGGTTCTACTCAAATTGAGGACGACGCAACGAGCTATGGAAAGAAGAATGATAGGTGTAACATTAAGGGATAAGAAAAGGGCAGATTGGGTGAGGGAACAAACGCGAGTTAATGACATCTTAGTTGAAATCAAGAAAAAGAAATGGGCATGGGCAGGACATGTAATGAGGAGGGAATATAACCGATGGTCATTAAGGGTTACGGACTGGATTCCAAGGGAAGGGAAGCGTAGCAGGCGGCGGCAGAAAGTTAGGTGGGCGGATGAGATTAAGAAGTTTGCAGGGACGGCATGGCCACAATTAGTACATGACCGGGGTTGGAGAAGTATGGGAGAGGCCTTTGCCTTGTAGTGGGCGTAACCAGGCTGATGATGATGATGATGATGATGATGATGATGATGATGATGACGACGACGAACGGCATCTCCACGTGGTCAACTTTAGTGACGAAGCCTCCAAGCAACTACGTCGTCAACTTCGCCACCAATTCTTCGACGCTACGTTCCCACAGCGCCTACAGAGGTACATACGAACGCCAGCGGCATCGCACTTGGTGCAGTCCTCGCACAACGGAAAGACGGCTATGACGAGTACGTCGTCGCGTATGCGAGCCGCACTTTAGAGAAGGCAGAAGGCAACTACTCTGTGACAGAAAAGGAGTGTTTAGCCGTTATTTGGGCTCTCGTCAAATTTCGTTCATACCTATAAGGTCGCCCTTTTGACATTGTCACCGACCACCTTTCACTTTGCTGGCTGTCCTCGTTGAAGGATCCGTCAGGTCGCCTAGGCCGTTGGGCACTTCGCTTACAAGTATATGACATCCGCGTTGTCTTCCGATCGGGCACAGAGCACTTTGACGCCGATGCGCTTTCCCGAACACAGCTACCTTCTGATGTGGCTTCAGTGTCTCCGCTCTTCACATCCATGTCAGCCTTGAACGTCGCTGATATGCCGGACGAGCAATGTACGGATCCCCTGCTTTCAACTATGCTGAATTTCCTCCACGACCCATCCGCCACACCGTCTTCTCGAACACTTCGTCGCCAAGCCGCTCACTTTACTGTACGCGACAACGTCCTTCACCGCAGGAATTATTTGCTGGATGATGGCAAATGGCTCGTGGTGATAACAAAACACATGCGTTCTGACATATGCGCTTATTCTAATGGTTCTCCTCATAATGGTCATGCCGGTGTTCTGAAAACGTATACTCGCCTAAGGCAGCGTTTGTTCTGGCACGGCATGTATCACTTCATGCGCCAGTACGTACGCGCTTGCACGGCGTGCCAATGGCGTAAAATTCCACAGCGCCCTCCTGGTGAGCTACAGCCGCTGCCCTGCCCGGCTCGGCCTTTCGATTGCGTCGGCATGGACCTATACGGGCCACTTCCCTGCAGCTCCTCGGGTAACCGGTGGATAATTGTAGGTGCCGACCACTTGACGCGCTACGCCGAGTTTACCGCGCGGCCGGCAGCCTCTGCGCGCGAAGTTGCGTTTTTCATCTTGCGGAACTTCGTTCTTCAACATGGCGCACCACGCGAACTTGTGAGCGAGAGGTGACGTGCCTTCTTGTCCGAAGTAATCCAAGCCCTTCTCGCTGCATGCAGCATCGTTCACCGCAAGTCTACAGCCTACCACCCGCAAACGAACGGCTTGACAGAGAGGTTCAACCGCACACTAGGTGACATGTTGACTATGTACGTCGCCTCGGATCACAGTAACTGGGACACTGTTTTGCCGTTCGTCCCGTATGCCTATAATATGGCCAGCCAAGTTACCACTGCGCTTTTCGCCCTTTTTTCTGCTGTATGGACGAGAGCTCTCGTGTACTATGGAAATACTGCTCCCATACCAACCCGACGCTTCCGAATGCACGCCTGTGTCTGAAGCCGCCAAATACGTCGAGGACTAAAGGCACCTCGCGCGAACCCTTACGACCGCTGCTCAAGGTCGTCAAAAGCTGCGGCGTGACAGTGGCACGCTTACACCAGTATTCCCGACTGGTTCCCTTGTTTGGTTGTGGGTTCCGCCTCACAGCCCTGGCCTTTCAACCAAACTCCTTGCACGCTATGATGGCCCCTAACGCGTCATAGACCGTACCTCCGCTGTCACCTACGTTGTAGAACCTGTGACGCCTTCACCCGACCTTAGGCATCGCGGGCGTGACACGGTTCATGTAAACCGTCTTAAGCCGTACTATGACGCCCTCATCCTACCTACGCCGTAAGTCTCCAGGATGGCTCCTTTTCTTTCCCGGGGGCCATTTTAGTGAAGAGGAGGACGAAGAAGGCGCTTTGTGTCGGCTGTGCGCGCGATCAGTGTTCGTCTACTGCCAGGGCAACTAGACTGTGCCTAGCGCCTTATAATAAATCATCATATTTTATTACGAACGGGTGAGCTTGCACAATCGATGGGACGATACCGCCAAGTTAAATGCCGTCATTTTCAACCTTGCGGGAGTGGCTCACCTGTGGTTTGAAAATCACGAAGCTGACTTTCAGTCCTGGTCCGCGTTCAAGACCAGTTTCGCTGTAGTTTTCGGTCGCCCCGCCGTCCACAAGTTGGGCGCCAAGCAGCGGTTACGAGAGTGTGCACAACAGCCCGGTGAAACATTCTCCTGTTATATCGAAGAGGTTCTCGACCTATGCAAACATCTGGATGCTTCTACGCCCGAAAATGATAAACTGGAGCATATTATGAAGGGCATCGCAGATGACATTTTCCAAATGTTGATCGCCAAGAGTCCGCGCACCGTAGCAGAGCTCATAAACTTGTGCCAAAGCTACGACGACTTGAGGAGGCAACACGAGTTGACCAGGCACCCCTCAGTAGCTGACGAGGCCCTCTCTTCCATGACAGCCTTCTCTGATCGCTTCCCCTTGCTCACACAAATCCAAGCTTTCGTGCGGGAGGAAGTTGCACGTCAGCTTTCTCTACTACCTTTCGCTCAGCAACCCCAACAGCATCCGCTGTCGCAACAGCCTGCTACACAGCTCGCCGCTACGCTCCGGCGGGTTATTGAAGAACAAGTTGCTGAGGCTCTACCAATGCAGCATCAGCAGTACCCTGTCGCCGCGCCACTTACTTACGCATCCGTCGCTGCGCAGCTTCCTCGTCAACCACTCATTGCGCTACATCCTCGGCCTCTACCACCCGTTTATCATCCCGTTCATCGACCTGCTCCTCCCTTTGCTAATCCTTGGCGCACGCAAGACAACAGGCTGTTAGTATTGGGGGGCTGAATCCCACCGCTCGTAACCCGTTGTCAAGATTGGAGTCGGGCATGAATTAGACGGTAGCTGGCCCATGCCGTCGTCCAACTTATCCACGCTGAAGACGTCGATGAAGGGAAGGACTGCTTCTCATCGAGAACGAGGAATATGGGTTTATTTACAGTATCTACATAAGGACGTTGCAGTTCATCAGTCTAGCATGACTGCGAGAGAAAGTACATCAGTCTAACATGACTACGAGAGAGAGTACACTAGAGAAGCCGCGCAAGAGCGGTTTATAAACACTCTGTCCTCCCTCGATCCCAAGGTGAGGGAAACGCTCGACCAGTCATCGTAAACGAGTCGCCTCTCTGTACGAGGGATTACACACACACACTTCCGCACAGGTTCACGGTCCTCAACCGAGGTCTGGTGGTCTTCGCCGAACTCGGGGCTTAGGTCAGGAAAGGTGCCTTTTATTCCCCGAGCTGACCCCTGCAGCGTGGCCGGGTGTCCATTGTCTTGCATCCCGAACAGCGCGTGGGAAGGGGCCTTGAACTACGTTCCTTTGGGGGCTCCCTCGTTCACAGCAGACCAGGTTGGTGGTGGCGGGTTCAGGCACAAAGCCTGCTTCGGCGCACTCATCTTGGCTCCAGCGACGGAGAGTCGAGGACGCGCGTATTGTTCTTCACACATAGTCGCCTTAATCACGCCGTGGCTAGAGGTTTGAGGTGGTGCTCCAGGAAAAGTTGACGCCCGCTGTCGCAACTGGCTGGCAAAACTTGCACGTCAGCGGGCTGTTCTTAACAATGCCCATATGTTATGTCTGCTGTATTCCCGGCCATGTTGCACGACTCTGCCGCCGCCGCATGCTGCACTCTGATGGGTTTGTGCAGTCGCCTCCCTACGCCGACGTACAGCCTGCCCACGGCACTTATGTTAGTCGGCAGTCGAACAGGCAACCATCTGAGCGTCCAGTCCTTACACGTCGTTCACCTTCCCCGCGCCGCCGCTCATTGTCCCCCATGCGTCGGCGCCTTTCACCCACGCAAGAGGAAAAATAAGCGCCGCAGTTGAGGAGGCCGGAACTGCGTCGCCATCGATCTGTGCAAGTCCTCCATTGTTCGAACGTTGTCGACCTTACTGTTGACGGCGTCCCTACCATTGCGCTAATTGATACTGGAGCAGCCGTGTCTGTCCTAAACGAACGCCTCTCTCGCGCTTTACGAAAAGTTACGACGCCACTTTCTGGCTTTTCTCTTCGCACAGCAAGCGCCCAGCCAGTTCAGCTTTCAGCAGCATGCACAGCTAGAGTTGTTATTGAGGGCGTTCTCTATATTGCGCAGTTTGTGGTCCTGTAGTCCTGTTCTCAAAATGTGATACTTGGGTGGGTCTTTCTTTCGCGAAATAACGCCGTCATCAATTGTGCACGTTCTGGAGTCGAATTATCGCCTCTGTGTGGCGTGGCCCTCGTCGGCGCCACTTCTCTGCCCGCTAAGCTAGTTCTTGGGGAAGACATCGCCATACCGCCGTACTCGTCTGCCGTTGTTCCCGTCTTCTTTGGCGCTGTCTCTGAAGGCGCTGTGCTCTTCACTCCTTCGGGACTCTTCATAACACGTGAAGACGTTCCCCTCCCATTCGCCACGCTTGACATTTCAGCCGGTTTCAGCGCCATCGTTGTCTGCAATCCGCTTCCTACAGCCCTGACTGCTTTTGCGGCGAAGCACTTGGCCATGTACAGCCTCTTGATGACATGTTTATAACTGACGTGCCGGATGCTTCGTATGCAGAGCTCACTGACTTTTGTGCACTTTCCACTTCTGCTCCGCCGACAGCTGACTTATTCACACCTTCCATTGCCGATGGCCTTACTTCCGAGCAGCGCTCCCAGCTTCTTCACCTGCTTGCCCAGTTCCGCTCTTCTTTTCATGCGTGACGTGCGACCCAGAGCCTACTCTGGGTCGCACGTCAACCGTCAGCCAGAACATCGAAACTGACTCCAACGCGCCATTGCGGCAGCGCCTGTACCGCGTATCCGCCAAGGAGCGTCAGGTGATCACTGAGCACGTGGACGACATGCTTCAGAGCGGCGTCATTCGACCTTCGAATAGCCCGCGGGCGTCACCGGTGGTTCTCATCACGAAAAAAAAAAAGATGGTTCCATTCGGTTCTGCGTCGATTACCGCCTTATTAATAAGTTAACGCGGAAAGAAGTCTACCCTCTACCGTGCATTGACGACGCTCGGGACAGCTTGCAAGGCGCTGAATTCTTCTCTTCGTTTGGTTTGCGCTCGGGCTACTGGTAGGTACCGATGTCAGCAGTTGATTGCCCTAAAACTGCTTAAATTACACCAGATGGCTGATACAAATTTAATGTGATGCCATTTGGCCTATGCAATGCGCCTGCTACGTTTGAAGGAATGATGGACAATATTTTGCGCGGCCTAAAGTGGAGCACGTGTTTGTGCTACCTCGACGACATCGTTGTGTTCGCCTTTAATTTCAGCACGCACCTTCTTCGCCTTAGGCAAGTGTTGACGTCCTTGACCAACGCCGGCCAGCAACTGAACCTGAAAAACTGCGAGTTCGCCGCGCGCAAGCTCATGATTCTAGGTCACGTCGTATCACAAGACGGCATTTGGCTCGGCCCATCAAAACTTTGCGCTGTGGCAGAGTTTCTGAAACCTAAGACGCTCAAAGAACTCCGTGTATTCATCGCCCTCTGTTCTTACTTCAGACGCTTTGTTCGCAATTTTGCCTCGATTATATCACTTCTGACACAACTCTGAAGTGGCGCCAACGATCTATCCTCCTGGTCTCCTGCGTGCGACACCGCGGTCGTGAACTTACGCCGTCTCCCGATATATCCGCCTATACTGCGACACTACGACCCCACCGCACCAACTGAAATACGTACCGATGCCAATGGTATTGACCTTGGCGCGGTCCTTGCACAGCGCAAGCCTGGCGACTCCGAGTGCGTCGTTGCTTACGACAGTCGTGCGCTGACCAGAGCGGAATGCAATTACAGCGTGACAGAAAAAGAATGCCTGGCCTTCGTTTGGGCACTCGGGAAGTTTCACTCTTATTTATACGACATGCCTTTCAATGTGGTTACTGACCATCACGCCCTTTGTTGGTTATGCTCTTTAAAAGACCCGTCTAGACGCCTTGCCCGCTGGGCTCTGCGCATTCAAGAATACGACATACACGTCATATACCGCTTAGATCGCAAGCACACTGACACGACCTCCCTCTCCACCATTAAGGCGGTATCCTCGGTCGACATCGACACCTTCGCATCAGAACAGCGCAAGGATCCTTGGGTGGCCTCTCTTTTGGATCTCCTTTATGGCTCGCCTGCATCTCCCATCTCCCGCTCCCTGCGTCGCCAGGCTGTCCATTTTGCTGTCCGGGATAACTTCTTGTATCGACGCAACTACCAGCCCAATAGTCGCAAGTGGTCCCAGGTTATCCCTAAGACTTTGCGTTCCGACATGTGCGCGTCTTTCCATACTGACCCACAATGTATATACACGCAGGCGTTTTGAAGACGTATGAGCGCCTGCGACAACGTTACTACTGGCGAGGAATGTTTACTTTTGACCAAAAGTTTGTCCGCTCGTGCCCGCAATGCCAACGCCGCAAACCTCCGCCTCATCCGGCCCACGGTTTATTACAGCTGCTTCCGTGCCCTGCTCGTGCCTTCGACCGTATGGGAATTGACCTGTACGGGTCGCTACCACTAACACCCGCTGGAAAAGGATGGATTATTGTCACACTATGTCGCACACGCTATGTTGAAATCGCTGCTCTACCTGGAGCGACCGCCAGTGACGTTGTATCCTTTCTGATATATCGTTTCATTCTTTGTCATGGGCCACCTCGGGAGCTGCTGAGTGATAGAGGTCATGTGTTTCTGTCGCAGGCGGTTGAAGCTCTGCTTGCTGAATGCCGCATAGTTCACCGGACCACCACGGCATACCATCCTCAAACTAACGACCTTACGGAGCGTTTCAATCGCACCCTTTGTGATATGCTCGCCATGTACGTTTCATCGGAGCATACAAACTGGGACATCATCCTCCCATTTGTCACGTACGCATATAATACGGCTACACAAAGTACTACAGGATTTTCTCCATACTTCCTTCTCTACGGTCGCGATCCTTCCCATACCATCGATACTGTTTTACCTTATACACCAGACATGTCAGAGTGTGCTTCCGTTTCAGTCGTCACCCGATACGGCGAGCAATCCCGGCAATTAGCCGGACAGTTCACCTCCGCCGACCAACAATGACAAAAAAAAAATCGTGATGGCGACGCTACGAATCCGAACTTCGCTCCCAGCACACTTGTCTTGTTGTCCGCACCTTCTACCACGCCTGGACTTTCGACAAAACTTCTCCCGCAGTATGACGGACCATACCGCATCGTCGAACGCACCTCTCCGGTCAACTATGTCATAGAGCCGCTTGCACCGACATCCACAAGCACCGCCGTGTACGGCATATTGTTCACGTTCACCGCCTGAAACAATTCTATGACCCGCTCGTCTCCACGTCGCAAGTCGCCAGGATGGCTCCGCTTTTGCACCGGGGGTAGTTGTAATGAAGAAGAAGAGCACAAGAACAAGGACACCCAGATCGTCTGTTCCATGCCTTCAGCGCAACCAGTGAGCCAGCGGGATCGCCAGTGCTTAGCACGAGTGTGAGCTGTTCGGGTAACCAGCTGTTCCTGCTCTGCGTCACCTGCCTTCTCGGTTACGAACAGAAGCTACCATCTGAACTGTTCAGTGCACCCCATTACACTAACATATATAATCCGCCCCATCTGCCAACACAAAAGACTAAAACCACGTGCCTTCCAATAGGTAGCTGCGCTAGCGCTGCGCACAACGCACACTACAGGGTCTCTTTTCCCACTATCAAGACCGCCGTATACACACCATGCAAAAGATTTCTGATTATTTCCTTCTACCTGCCCAAAATAGGAGGATGTCTGTCATGAATATCACTCTGCCTGATACGTTGGCGTACGTCTACAGGGGACATATCACGTGAAAATATTCCAAATTTTTAATTTCCATTTCCTGACGTCAAATTTGCGTAATCGCAGACGCAAGCATTGGCCGGTGACCTGGAGCGTTCTTTGAAGAACCCAATTATGCACTCTCTTCGTTTACAGGAGGTAACCTGTTTTTGCTTTCGTAACAAAGAAAATTGACTCCCTTGGCAGGTTTGTCTCATCTAACTTGTTGACAAGAGGCGACGAACACGCAGAAGCGCAGAAAGTTTCGGTTGGGCCAAGCTAGAGTAGCCAAAGTTTACACACAGATGAGGGGGGCGCTGGGAGTGTCTGCGATCGGCCTGCTTCCCCTTACTTACCGTGGCTGGTCAAAAATTGTGGTGACGTGCCACCTAAGAACTAAAATGCAGCGAAACCGGATACTTAGCGGCGAAGAGTTGGTACAGTCATGTCGTAAATGCATCAAAAGGTTTCGACAACATAATAATGCTACGCAAAAATTTTATTATCCGCCAATAGATCCATCCTTCCAGGCAGGTCCGAGTAGCCAGTTCGAGAGGGATTGGCGGACATTGATCTTTTACACGTTTCGAAATCAGGCTGTTCTCGAATATTGCTTAGAAAAAGACCTGTTTCGTTGCCCATAATAATCTGTCTGTAATGCGCACGCGTCACTTTCACGCGGTTAGTTTCGTGGTTTCGCGCCGTTGCGTGACAAACAAGCAAACTGAGCGCAGCCCGTTGACTTCTGGCTACAAGCTGCAGGCTAATAGAAAAAAGGCGTGAAACAGGGAATAACTGTCTTTATTATCTTTGATCTAGACACGCATAATCAGTTTGTACATATTATAGCAAATGGGGAGTTCTCGCAACTGGCGGTGGCGGCGGCTTTACAAATTGACAAATTCTGGAGGCCTAATTGCAGAAATGGTATAAATACATTTGGACTAGTTTTACGTTAGAGCGTCCCAGAACAAATTTGACACCGTAATTTTTGGCGAAAGCATGACCTTCCATAAACATCAAATTACAATTAACTAAAGACGAAAAGAGCTTCAATAACTTAGTGAAAAACATCCTAACGCACAGAACGGGCTTTTTGCTGACTTTTGTTTCCCACAATTCAACTGGAGCAACGATATTGCTTTAATCGTAGCGAATGCTGCTGCTAAAGACTTGGTTAATGCGTGCCTTAATTTCCGTGTTACTAACCTATACTAAAGCCTACGCGGTTTACAAACGACACCTTTATAAGCTCGACCTTATACTAACCAGCCAACCCGACAGACTCTGATCGATAACTTACCTGCATGATATAAACGATTATAAAGTAATGCATGCCACGTTCAGCGTTTAACTCATGCACCATGGAAAAACTATCAAAACTACATGTTCAAATGTTAAAGTAAATACAAAGTTATCGATAATGAATTAGGCGATTTGTTTTCTGCCTTCGAGAAATTATTCCCTATGAGCTGACTTCACGCAAACTGGACGCTATTTAGAATCAAAATAATGAACTAGTAAAGAAATATATACAAAGAATAGGGACGCCATGGTTTATAAGAAGTGCTAAACACGCTTGAAGACCAAAATAAACGTGGTTTCCGACTAGCCACGCTGACACTACTACATGGCAGAGAACGCCTACCTGAGTGCCGTTCACACTGCTAGAAAATATATTTTTAGCGTCGACCTACCCCAGCTACGTGCTCGAAATCCTCAGCAGTTCTAGCGCGTTTTAAAGCCTTAGGAAGCCGGCACTACCAGTATGACGAACGCAGCAGGCGGAACAGCCGCGGATGCCGAGTGCACTGATACTTTCAATGCAGTATTTCTTTCCGTCTTTACAAAATAAACTGCCGCTGCAGACATTGCTCTGCCAACTAACATAACATCGCATATGCCATTAATTGTGTTTTTGACAGATGGCATAATGTCAATAATTAAGAGGACAATGTACTTTTTCAGGTGTAGACGATATTAACTCAAAGATCGTAATAAATACTAACCATATATCGGCGGCACGTTTCACTCTATTATCCTCGCAGTCATCGTCTACAGGTGCCTGACCAAGTTAATCGAAAATTGGAAAGGTCGTTTCAGTCTTCAATGTAGCTAACACTCCCCCTTAAACTACCGACCCATTTCTTTAACTAGTGTCCCTTGCATAATAATGAAAGGTGCTATGTACTCGCATAGCATGAACTTTTTTGACTGACTAAACTTGTTTCATTGTTTTCAACCCTCATTTGGTAAGATGCTTTTATGTGAAACACAACTAGCTGCCTACTTTTATAATCTGCCCGTTAACTTTGATAACAACGTTCTAACTGATGCCATCTTTTTAGACTACTCTCAAATTCTTGGTCCATAGTTTGTGATGCCGCATAGTCACTTACGAATAAAATTACCCGAATAAACTAAAATCCTCAAGTAGCCAAACAAGTAAAAGAATTCCTACGTAATCGTTCGCAGTTTGTCCTTGTCACTAAACACTCGTACAAACCACTCCCTGTCACTTCAGGCGCCCCCAATGCTCAGAAACGATCTTCCGTGGCATGTATCTTGACCTATTCGCATGTTGGTTGACGACTGTGATTTATCGTACTGGAACAAACTTCTCTCACCGGGCGTCTCTCCTGAATGACCCTAATAAGGTGGACAACTAGTGCAGCCATTGGTAAATGTTCTTGAACCCTAAGACTTGCAAACATATTTCAAATTTCCGCCGTCGTAATCTTTATCTCTGTACTTACACAACTGGAAACGTCCGAGTTGAATAATTTCTTGCGTATGAGCGCTTCGGCATATTGATATCCGACGACCTTTCCTTGAATGCGCATGTAACTTACGTAATTTCGTCACCGACCCAGACTTTAGATCACGTGAGACGCCATTTTCGTCATGTTCCAAAGCACGCCAAATTACTAGCGTACCAATTATTTTCAGACCACAATTCCACCATGCCGCCATCTGCAACCCTCACCAAACACATGTAATCAATGCACTCGAACCGTTCAGAATCGTGCGACTACATTCATCCATTGCTCGTGTTCATGTAACATCAGCTTTTCACTCTTAAAGGCAGCATCTACCTTGACTACTCTTGCTTTTTTTCGTCATATCGCGAAGCTTTCTCTTTATCACAAATTCTTTTACAGCTCGCTAAACCACCCACCTCACGTCACGTCATCATCTGCACACCTACCACAGCGCACAAGCCATCAATTACAGGTTGCTCGTCCTCGCATATGAACTGGAACATTTCAAGGATCATTGTTTCTCCGCTGAAGCTCATTTCAAGCCTAAATTTTTGCTGAGTGCGTCCGCGTCTAGCATTGCAAGCGCTCACGTGTCTAGTGCTCGGGTAGCTCGAAACCAGCAGCGATTCCCGAAGGAATCAGTGCCTCGGCGAGCCTCATCCTAGGTTGGAATGTGCCTGGTTCGCCATTAGACCAGGGAGGCACCCATTGTGGTGCTCCCCGTCCAACTTCGCCTCCAGAAACTCTGCACAAAGGCCACCTCGTTCCTCCATGCGTGCGTCCATCTGTAAAGGTGGCTTCTCCGTTGCACTCTTCCTTCCGCTCACCACTTGCTTTTTTTGTTCCTTTTTCTCACCTGCTTTGTTTGATACTTCAGGTCAACATTGTTCATCTCACAGCCTTGTTCTAATGACACTTGTCATTCCAGACAATTCTGGATGCCATAATAAAAGGCATGAGTCGTTTGACCGATCATGTTTATAAACCAAAGAACAAAAATCAAACCCAGAGCAAGAAAAAGTCATAAACATTGTTTTTGCGTGCTGCTCAACTCTGTTGAAAACGCACGTTCGCTTCCATCGGCGTCACTCCAGACTGTTCCGTTTTAGTGAAAGACGTCATCTCTGGCGTTCGCTCCAACCATGCGGTGCTAAGTGAATCACCACGCAAATGATAAGTATAGGGTACAGCCTGCGGGCAACGTCATTTACGTATTTTTAAATTTTTAGGCTGCTTGACTTGTCAACCTGAACGCGTAAGCAATAGACGCATAAGAATGAAGGTCGCATCATTTCAGCGAAACACCTAGAACACTCGGAGCACAAAAAAGGTATCTTCTCTAGCTTTGATGTGCACTCGGGGAGTGTTAATTGTCCTGCTTGCGCATTGCTTTACTCGTGCTAATCTTTTGTGATTTACTTTCAGGCACGTTGCAACGCTGGTTGCGAACCACGTAACCGTTCATTGCTCTTTTGTCAAAGATGCTGCCAGGGTTGCTGGCAGATACGTGACGCTCTTTGCTACGTGCTATAAACAGTGGGTAGCCTCTAAGTGCAAGATAGCGCTGTCAAACAGTCGGATACTTTTGATCTTATTTATTATTCAAGCTGGGAAACAGAACTTTCCTTCATGCCCTTACTAATGTATCAAGCGACGGTCTTCACCGTACCAATCTTCACCGCGAGAAGTTCGTCTCGAGTAGAAAGCCGGACAGGTATACCATTGCCAGCGACCAATGGTTTTCCACGGAATTTCTTGTGGAAGCATGTCCGATCCAAACTTTCAACCACCTACCTCTATTGGCCTAGCCGCATGTGGATCTCATGACATCAGGATTATGTTCGAAGTTCAAACGTCCAGGTGTTCCAACCATACTGCACGAGTGACAGAACCAGCAATCCCGACGTGAAGAATACTTTCTAAGCCTGTGGTCAGCTTATACCGGTGTGACGTTCAGAATTGCTTACTCAAGATGCACTGAGGTTGCTTTCCGAGTTCTTTACATCGGTTGCTTTTCATCGCAGGCGTTGAATGCCATTCCAAACTTCTCGTTGATGGCATGTGTCGGTTCTACTATCATAAACTTTCTCTCAGTTTTCTTCTTACTCCTACTTTCTGAGCTAACGTGAAGACACCGGGTTCGCAAGAAGGGTTCCTGAAAACCACATTACCTCTCCGGCTCACTAATGTGAAATTGGAAGAAGCACTTTGCCATCGCACTCAGAAATGTTATTGTTGCGTTACTCAACGTATAAAATGGTGATGTGAGCTTTTCTTTTCCGTGTGGGAGAGGTTGAAAAAGGTTGCGGGTAAACACAGGACGAAAAATGTGTTGCGGCGCAGCTTTAACAGTTAGAAATGCCGACGCTACCTATGACTGTAGCACAGTTGTGTTACTCCCGTTAGTGATTTCATGGGGTCTAGACAGAAATGAGCCCAATTCATCTTATTCCATGCACTGAACAATTTCAATCATATCAAATTAAGATTTTCTTTATGTTATAAATAATGAAATGAAGAACCCGCATTTTTGTTTTGCAGCTGCGTACCTGGGAAGGTTGCAGGTACCCTAATGGGACGCCGTTTCAAAACGGAAAAGGATGCTTGGTAAGCATTACTGTGATTGCGCTGTTTGCAAAGCTTTTTGAGCACTTCATCACTGTTACGGGCACTCGTCCTTATCCCTTCTCACATTCTTCTCGGCTATCTCGTGCCATTGCTTGAAATACAGTTTGTAGTCGGGCAATGTCTCCAAGTATTCTTGAAATTCGCATTGCTGTCCAGAGGTTTAGAGCTAGGAAGGTCAATCATGAATGCTTGTAATTCGGAAGTATTTCGCCCGTGGTCTCCTATGAACTTCTTTTGCTCATTGTCATATATGCAGGCGAACTATATATTTGATCAGAAAAGAAGTAATCTGCGCCGTATCACTCGGTAATTTGTGCTCATCATGAGATTAACAATCCGCAATGCTGTAAAATATGTTATTACCGGTAGCTCATTGAATATTCGTACTCTGTTGTTTTACATGCGCAAGAGCAACAACCAAAAATAAAATAAAATCTAAAGCAGACTGAGTGTGAGCTTACGCGGTTGTCACTGCTGGAAAAAAGTTTCGGGCTTATTAAGCTACTATGTTTCTGGAGACGGGAATGACGTTCTCCCACACAGTCAAATCGAAAGCTTATTTTTGTGCCCATGCATACACAAAACTAAGGCGGAGGTGCTTCAGTTTAAAGGCGCAGTTTTTCAGAAACAGAAATATGCAGCATTGGCACATTATTTTGATCAGAAACACCTCAATTTAATGGTTAGTGGAATAAGCTTTAACTAATTATTTGAGAATATCTACCATACAATAGGTTAATCAGAACTAGCCTTGTAATACGAGAACATAGGTACTCGAGCGCTCTAGGTACCCGGTATTTTGAGGCTGGTTTTTTGTTTTATTAGCCTCAATTTTGTACACCAATGACTAAGACAGAGCTGGACTAGGCTGGTTGGTGTCTGTTTAAAAGGCAATTTAACAGCACTGCAATGAAGTGAAACTGACAATAGAGTCCAGTAATAAATTGGTGTTTGTATGTTATCCGTAACACTTATCTTTCCTATAGGCATATTGTGAGTGATATGCAATAAACACTGGTTGTTACATAGGGTTATGTCTGCCGTCTTCATGACGTCCAATCTTTGCCTCTCTTCAAGTTTCTCGTGAGTAATACGCAGCTTATAGATGACATTGTTACAGCGTGTAGACAATAGTCCGCCATGAACTCGCTAATCTTGGAGTTCTTTCTGTATGTGCGGTATGTGTGGTATGTGCAGTTGCCGTTTCAGAGCTGCTTTATGCTCCAGGTTCATCGACGGGTCCCCGATATCGTGTACCGAAATCCAGTCGAGTGGCGAACCGCAGACGATCGACCAATCTGTTTTGCCCGCCGGCGTATTGGTCACGCTGCTCGCCATTGTAACAACCTTACTGTCTCCTCCCCTTTGCGACTTCCATTCACCTGTTATTATCTCCCCGAATAGAGCGAGCGTCGTTACCAGTGTCCACTGACACCGCAACAGCCAAACAATGACGCTCGCACTCATTGGAACAGTCCCTAATCGTCATTCCGACGTTACCAGTCTCGTTTAGCACTAGCTCGTCGACCATCGTGACAATCACCGCCGGCTCGTCGCTCACCGTTCCCGATGCAGCCCCGATGCCCGTCTCGGCAAAACTAGGCGATGCAGCTCCCGGAGGTGACGTTGCCGTGACGACTCGACGGCAAAACCCTTTGATCACTTTGGCGACTGAACAGAAGTTTATGGACGTTTTAGTAGATGGCGTCAGTGCTGCACCACTCATTGGCACTGGCTCGGACGTATCTTTGATGAGTATCCAATTGCGGCGACGCCTGAATGTTCTCACACCCGCTGTATCGCGCACCTTCCGCGTCGTGGACGGAGGAACGCCTACCGTGCTTGGTTTGTGCACCGCTCGCATTGGCATCGCGGGGTGCATACCCACTGCTTTGTTTGCCGTTTTGGAGCAATGCCTCTACGACGTTATACTCGGCTTAGACTTTTTATCGTCCAATTCAGCCCTCATTGATTGCGCGTCTAGTGTCATCCAGACTGAACTGCCCCAAGGCCGCTATAGTCCATTGGTCACACAACCGCGGTTATGTTCGCCCAAAGACATCCGCCTGTCGCCTCAAGCCACTTCGTACATCACCCTACTGTCGTTCCCATCTATTGCGGACAGCGTCTATGCATCATTTTCTACTGCTGACGTACTGCTTGAAATAAATTTGGCCGTTCACCATACCGTGCTCACTGTTACAGGCAGGCAGACTTCGCTCCCTCTCCTTAATTTTAACTCCTCGACTCAAACTCTTCCAAGAGGGACGTCTTTGGGAAACATCTCGCCTGTGAACGATTGCGAGATATGGGCACTTGACACCGTAATTCCGTCACCCTCTACAGGAACCTCCGATTCACCGACTCTCGCAGACGAACTTAGCAAGATGATTGCAGCGGATCTTCTTCGTGCACAAGCTGTTGACCTCCGCCGTCTCTCGGACACTTACCGCGACATTGTTGACCTCGACGGCCGCCCTTTAGCACAGACATCGGTGGTCACTCATTGTATTCAAAGTGGAGACGCTAATCCAATACGCCACCGGCCGTACAGTGCTTCACACGCTGAACGACACGTGATACAACGAGGAGTCGATAAGATATTGACTGAAGGCGTTATAGAGCCATCTTATCGTCCATTGGTGTCCCCTGTTGTCCTTTTCGTGAAAAAGAACGGCAGTTGCCATTTTTGTGTCGATTAGAGACACCTCAGCAAGATCACACAAACAATTTGTACCCCTTACCGCGTATTCATGGCGCCCTGTAATGTTTGCACGGAGCGAAGTACTTTTCATCAACAGACCTCCAACCAGGCTATTGGCAAATGTCAGTAGATGACATGGATCATGAGAAAACAGCCTTCGTAATACCTGACGGCCTCTACCAATTCAAGGTTACGTCCCTCAGCTTTTGTAGAACGCCGGCAACCTTTGAAAGAATGATGGACTCCTTACTTCACTGCTATAAATAGTCCGCATGTATGTGTTATATTGACGATTTCATAATCTTTTCAGCAGCTTTCTCGAATCATCTAACGCGTGTATAGGTTATTCGTGTGTTTTCCGACGCGTGGGCCTTCAATTGAGCTCATCCAAAGGCTCTTTGGTCCTCCTCAAATTACCGTTCTTGGCCATCTAGAATGTGCCGCTGGCGTCCAACTCGACGATGTCGCGCTATCCAGAACTTTCCTGTTCCGTCTTCCACCGCAACCTTAGACGTAAGAAGCTTTGTGGCCCTATGCTCGTATTTTCGCATTTTATCAAGGATTTCACCGAAGCCACTCACCCACTCACCGATTTACTTATGAAGGACGTTGCTTTCACATAGGGCCTTGCTCAAATCAGAGCCTTCTCCGCCTTCGTACGCTTGCTCCCAGCTCCCCCCTTGCTGGCTCATTATGATCGATCTGCGGCCACTGAAATTGACACGGATTCCAGTGGCCATGGAATTGGGGCTGTACTTGTTCAATGGCAGCATAACGCGCGTAATTGCGGACGCCAGCCGCCTCCTGTCACCCGTCCAGAGGAATTTTCCAATTACCGAACGGGAGTGTCTGGCGCTAGATTGAGAAGTTCGCAAATTCCGCCTCTACTTGTAGGGCCGCACATTTTCAGTGGTTACCTATCACCACACCTTGTGCTGGCTCTCTTAACTTAAAGACCCCGCTTGACGATAAAGTAGACGGGCTCTACGCCTAAAAAATATTCATTTGCTGTTTTATACAAGGCAAGCCGTTTGCACGAGAATACCGACTGCCTTTTCCGTCATCCTATCGACCGCCCTGAATATAATGCGCATGACACCGACGGTTGCGTCCTGGGCATTTCTGATCTGCACGACATCCGTACTGAACTACGGCATGTTGACTGCTTACGTGTTCTCATCAATGGTCTTAATTCTGGACACTCGGAGTGCACACTGCGCATGTTGGTGCTCCGCGACAACGTTCTCTACCGTCGCAGCTTACGCCCTGAAGGACCAAAATTCTTACTCGTTGTACCGTGCCATCTCCGGATATCAGTTCCAGAGCATTTGCATGACGCCTTTACTGGAGGCCATCCCAGCGTTTCGCGTGCTTACGACTGCGTACGGCGCCGCTTCTACGGGCCAGGCCTGTACCGCTCTGTGCACCGCTACGCTGCAGCCTGTGCGTCCTTTCAGCTCCGCAAACCTGCTATACTGCCCGTTGGACGCCTCCACCCACCCCCACCCCCCTGCCTCATTGATGTGCCCTCAGAATCAATCTTTTGCGTCGGTGTCGATCTTCTCGGCCCTCTTCCGATGTCGAAATCTGGCAATAGGTATGGGTCGTTGTCGCGGCTGATTACGCAACCCGGTATGCAATCACGCGAGCTTTGCGCGTAAGCTGTACAATTGAGGGGGCAGATTTGCTTTTACGCGACGTCAACCTTCATCATGGTTTATCCCGACAGCTCCTCACTGACCGCGGACGCACCTTCTTGTCCCTAGTAGTTGAAGACACACTTGAGTACTGTTATGTCGAGCACAAGCTTTCCCTCGCTTCCCATACGCAGACAAGCGGACTGACGGAGCGGCGCAATCGCACGTTGACAGAAATGTTGTGCACGTTGCTGATAACTACAGTGATTGGGACAGTAAGGTACCCTTCGTGACCTTCGCCTACAATTGGTCCGGTCACAAGACCACCGGCTTCTCACTCTTTTACCATCTGTTCGGCCGCCACCCTTCCTTGCCCTTTGGCACACTGCTTCCTTCCTTGAAGAACACTCCCACTGAATACGCTCAAGACATGTTCGCCCGCGCTCACGCGGCACGCTCGATTGCTGGCTCCCGGCTCACTGAATGTCAGGCCGCGCAGAAAATCCCGTACGACAGCCAGCACCGGGACGTCCGATTTTCTCCTGGCTCCGTTGTCCTCCTATGGACACCATGTCGCCGCGTCGGCTTGTTTGGGCAAAATATTATGATTGTGATAGGAAATTATTCAACAGCTTTAAACGATAGAAGTCTCATCGGCGATATAAACGTACAAACATTGCATTTACCCACTTGCAATTTACAAGGTGGTGTCACGCACGTGTAGGCAAACGCGAACATGTCTAACTCAATGACCTTGTACACTCGCTTTCAGAAAGCTGGCTTAAACACCGGCAGCCGCAGCGAGTACACTGTGCTTCGTGCTGCCGGTTGCTTCAATTCAAAGTAAGTGGCTAGAGCACAGCACACACGAAGTCATTAGCTATCGGCCCACCTAGACTTACTACACACTGTAGGTTACTTTCAAGTTAGGGCCCACGTTCATCCAACACCAAACGTAGCTTCTGCCGGAGTAGAACCCACTCCCCCCCCCCCCTCTTTCCCTCTCCCCTAGCTGCGTAGGAGCGATGAAAGGCGACGCGCATCCTCTCAGCCTTCCTCCCGTGGGTACGTGAGATCAAGCCATCATTCTTCTGGGCTCATCCTGGCGCACTTTCGCTCGTATCTATATCATAGGGTGCGCCGCGTCCCGATGTTATCGCACTAGTACGTTACACTGAGCATGACGGTGACGTCGACAGCAAAACGCTGTCTGGAGTGGTCATAGAGTTACGATCGAAATATTGATCGTGACAGTGATAATTTGAGCTGACGGATAATCAGAAAAATACAATAAATTACCATAAAAAAAAACAAATGGCTCCTTTCGCGATCGCGATGGATAGCAGTATCGAATTTATCTATTCTTGAGGAGCAGATTGCCATTTGTATGCTTCTGATTTTCTCAGATCCCATTGCGGACAGTTTGTTAAAGGGAATGTAAATAAGTCACATATTTGCGACAGCAAACTAGGGGACAGCTAACTACACGAATTAAGTATAGTAATTTTATCGGCCTTAAATACTTGTAGACAACGGCATATTAACAAAATAACAAACGTGGTGTAACACGCACGAGCAAAGATCAACACATCTCACTCGATGACCGTGGAAACTCGCTTTCATAACGCTGGGGTGAGGAAGCGCGGCAGCAGAAGCCAGCGAATTGACCTTCGTGCTGCGTCTCTCGTCGACGGAAACTCAGCCGCGAAAACACAGCGCGCGGTTATCAAGCACAATCTTGTTATTCACCTGCCCAAATAAAGGAATGGTATGACATTGCAGAGATTAATATTATATGCAAAGCATGCGAAAAGGAGATAGGCACGCTTGAACATCTGCTCCGGGAGTGTGGGTCGCTCGGCCCTGGCATTTCCCGGAATCTGTTTTCAGGAATGATCAGAACTCGAGATCATATCCCTCAAGTCCTGGCTGTGCAGTACGCCCGTGATAGGGCTAGGAGGCTTGACCTCCCGGTGCCAACATGGGACTAGCCAGGCAGGTGGCAACACCTTGTACAAGACCAGAATAAAGTTTCTTCTTCTTCTTCCTCCTCCTCCTCCCCCTCCTCTCTGTGCCGGTCGCAGATGGCTTCCAAGATACAGCATCCCGGAGTAAAACGCTTCCTCGCTCCCTACCCTTCCCTCCGGAGCGTTGCGCGCGACGGAGGATGGTGCGCTTCCTCTCCGCTTTTGTCTCTTTCATGCCCGAGCTTAAGCCGCGATCGCCGGCTCACCCTTGCCCGCTTTCGCTCGCACATACAGCATACAGCGCGCGGCGACTAATTTTATCGCCCATGGACTTTATATGGAAACTCACGGCGTCGTCGACGGTGACAGCATAAATGTGGCTGGAGGGTTTATGTAATTTGAATCGCCATAAAATAATTATTACCTAAGTTTAGAAGAATAAAGCTTTCTTTCTAGGCCCTATTAATGTAGAACTGTTGGCAGAGGGTTAATTATTAGCAGGGGAAAGCAAAGTTAATATTTCTTTTGTAGTGAAAAAGACAGGCGTGTGCTTCAGGCGCATAGTCAATGCCCCGCTCGAGAACAGAGCTTGCGCGCCCTGTACCCGACGCTTTACAAACAGACCTGCGTGTGTATCGTGCAACGTTCTGGCTTGCTAATTAAACGGCATTACATATTTGATGCCTGCCGCCCATCACGACGTGGTTATGCTACCTTGATGACGTGGTCGCCTTTTCTCCTGACTTCGCCTGTCATCTGCGCCGTCTTAAGCAGCCCTTGCAGTGCTTAACTAAGGCAAGCCTTCAACTCAATATGAAGAAATGTCACTTTGGAGCCAAGCAACCGATACTCGCACACGTGGTTTCGAAAGACGGCATTTTACCCGATGCTTCTAAACTCCGCGCTGTCACCGATTTCCCAAAACGAACGACCCTGAAGGAACTTCGAAGCTTGATCGGACTCTGCTTATACGTTCTTCGTTTTATCAACAATTTCGCTGCTATCATCGCTCCATTAACCTGACTTGTACAAGGTGACTCCGGCCTTTCTACATGGTCCCCAGCTTGTGACGACGCGTTTACAACATTGCGCCATCTGCTCATAGCGCCGCCCGTACTGCGCCATTTCGACCCCATGGCTCCCACAGAACTTCAGACGGACGCCAGTGGCGTAGAACTTGGTTCTGTCCTCGCTCAGCGCAATAGTGGATACGGCGAATACGTGATGGCCTATGCTAGCAGGACACTAACCAAAGCCGAATCTAATTACTCAGTAACTGAAAGGGAGTGCTTTCCCTTGGAAATTTTCCAGGGGAGTGCTTTCCCTAGGGGCTCCCTTGGAAAATTTTGAGCATACCTGCATGGCCGTCCCTTCGATATCGTTACCGACCGTCACGCCCTATGTTGGCTGTCAACATTGAAAGACCCATAAGGCTGCCTCGCCCGCTGGGCCCTCCGGTTGCAAGACTTCGACATGCGCTTTGTCTATTGGTCTGGCCGCAAACACACCGACACTGACGTTCTCTCTCGCTCCCCGACGTCAAGTGACACGACTTGCCTTTCCGCTATGGACTCGGAGTTTTCGTCACCAGCGTTCCTGGATATGGCTGCTCAGCAGCGCAAAGATCCGTGGATTGTAGCTCTTTTGGATTGCCTATCTGACTCCCTGGCGACTCGGCCTTCTCGTGCTCTCCGCCGTCAAGGTTCTCATATTACGGTACGGGATGGATTGCTCTATCGCCGCAACTACGCTTCAAACGGTCGCAAGTGGTTGTTGGTCATCCCTCACCACCTCCACGCGGATGTGTGCTCCGCTCTCTATGGAGACTCGCAATGCGCGCACGCTGGCGTCTTCAAAAACGTACACCAGGCTCCGTTTGCGCTTTTATTGGCGGGAGATATAGAGGTTCCTGCAAAAGTACATCCGCTCATGTTCAGAATGCCAACGCCGCAACTCTCATGACCGCCATCCTTGTGGTCCTGTGGTGAACACAAATATGCTGCGGATAAGCCGTGGTGCTGCCAGCGTGGAACATAGCCGGCCACCGAGAAAGGGCTGGCGCACAAAGAATAAAGACCAGTTGGCACCGAGACTCCAAGCCCCACGCCTCGTCTCTGCTTCCCTCGCGTGTGCCAATAATTGGTGACCCGGACGTGATTGCCATGAACCAGCAAAGCGACGCTGACAGCCCCACGGTAGCCGTACTTGATGTCAACCTACCTCCGTTTTGGACTGGCCACCCGGAACTTTGGTTCGTGCAAGTTGAGTCACAGTTCGCTGCACGCCGCATCACTGCTGACAGCACCAAATACCACCACGTGGTGGGCAGCCTCCCGCCTGCGACGGCCCGCGAGGTGCGGGACCTACTGCTAACACCACCCGCAAAGAACGCCTACCAGACGTTAAAAGCGACACTGATTCGCCGTGTCACACCTACAGAGCCGGAGCGTCTCCAGCAGCTACTGCGGGAGGCCGAACTTGGCGACTGCCGACCCAGCCAGTTGCTACGCCACATGCAACAACTGGCCGGCGGCGCGATAGCAAGTGACGGCCGGTTAGTGCGGGAACTGATCCTGCAAAGGCTTCCCACAAGCGTACGGATAGGCCTCATGGCGTCGGGCGAGACAGACCTTGCCAAGATGGCTGAGCTCGCCGACAAACTCATGGCTGTCACCGTGTCCACAGTCGCGTCGGTGCACGCAGACGCACCGTCCGCCAATTCCCTGCAAGAGATGCGAGAGGAAATTTCTCGCCTCGCAGACACCGTCGCAGCGCTACACTCGAGTGGTAACCAGCGACCACGACAGCGTACCGCATCACAACCACAACAACGCAGAGTGTACTGGTACCACGGCAAATTCGACAACGCTGCACGGAACTGTGTGTCACCTTGGGAAAATTCGGGAAACGCCCCGGGCCAGCACTGAGGGTGACCAGTGCCCCCGCCCCGTCGGACAGTCGCCCATCGGTTTTCTTCCTGACCGATCTCGAAAAAGGTGCTTCATTTCCTAGTCGGCACAGGGGCGGAAGTTAGTGTCGTGCCGGCATCGCCAGCCCATCGCATACGACCGTGCAGCCGTTGCAAGCTGTCAACAATACGACGATACCGACGTACAGGGAGCGCTCTCGCTCGCTGGACCCGGGCCTCAATAGGACGTTTCGGTGGATTTTCGCCGTAGCTGACGTAAAATCGGCCATCCTGGGAGCGGACTTTTTTCCCAACTTGGGACTGCTTGTCGATGTCCGCAACCGGCGTTTACAGGACACCCTGTCACAGGCAAAAGTGCGCGGGAAGCCATCCAGGCATCCACCCCTCGGCCCCACGCTCGTAGCACGTCCGGGCGCTACACGATTAACCAGCATCGTCGGCGATTTCCCCGAACTGACGCGGCCGCCAAACACAATGTATGCCACCACATTGTCACCATAGGCCCCCCAGTTTACGCATGCCCACGTCGCCTGTCTCCGCAAAAGCTGCAAGCAGCTCGACAGGAATTCGACCACATGCTCGAGCTCGGCATATTCCGCCCGTCCTCTAGTCCGCGGGCGTCTCCACTGCACATGGTGCCGAAGTCTACACCAGGAGACTGGCGACGCTGCGGCGACTATCGAGCCCTCAGTCGAGCGACCGTGCCCGACCACTATCCGGTACCTCACATTCATGATGTCACGTCCAGCCTACATGGTGCGGTGATTTTGTCCATGGTCGACCTCGTGCGGGCGTACCATCAGATCCCCGTGGTTCCAGAGGACGTATCGAGGACGGCGATAACCACGCCTGTTTGAGTGTTTGACCCGTTCGGCCTGCGAAACTCCAGACAGACATTCCAGCGTTTTATCAACGGCGTTTTGCATGGCCTCGACTTCTGCCATGCATACCACGACGACGTACTCATCGCAGGCACTTCACCGGACGAGCATAAGGCGTATCTGCGATCCGTGTTTCAGCGCCTGGCGGAGCATGGCATCCTGGTGAGCACGGACAAGTGCGAGCTGGGTGCCGAGAAGCTGACTTTTCTTGGCCATGTTGTTTCAAACTCTGGCATTCAATCTCATCCAGACAAGGTTAAAGCTGTGGAGAAGTTTACACGACCGACCACTAAGCGCCAGCTCCGCGACTTCCTTGGCTTTGTAAATTACTACCGAAGTTTCGTACCTCGGTGCGCGGCCGTTCTACACCCTCTCCACCGCCTGCTGTCAACACACGAAGGTGCTGCTAGGGAGCTGCTCTGGACGGACGACGCCGAAGCGGCTTTTCAAGAGATCAAGAGACACCTCGCCGACGCCACCCTTCTCGCCTACCCGCAACCGGGAATCCCAGAGTGCGTCATGGTCGACGCCTCGGACGCAGCTGTGGGTGCTGTCACTCAACAACTGAACAAAGGAATATGGCAACCGGTCGCTTTCTTTTCTTGGAAATTAACACCCACTGAGCAGCGTTACAGCACTTTCGGACGCGAGCTGTTGGCCGTCTACGCTACAATCCGGCACTTTCGTCATTACATAGAAGGGACGGAAGTATTTGTAATGACTGATTACAAGCTTCTCACCTACGCCTTACGCTCCCTTAAATCTGATGTCGGCACGCACACAGCCCGCGAGCTGCGGCAGATGTCCTACATATCGGAATTCACCACGCACATTCGCCACATAAAGGGAGTAGACAACGCTGTCGCCGATGCTCTGTCGCGCAGCCGAGTAAATGCCATCACTCACATGGGAATAGACCTCGCAAAAGTGGCGGCAGCTCAACGCTAGGATGACGAACTGCGCCGTTTACAAGAAACATCGACGTCACTCATGCTACAGTGGTTTCCTTTGCCCGGAGCAGGAGACATTTGTTGCGATACATGTACAAGTAGCCCTCGGCCATTTGTGCCTGCTTGCCTCCGTCGGGAGGTATACGCTTCATTACACGAGCTTTCAAACCCAGGAATCCCGGCGACCCAGAAGCTGCCCACGGCACGTTTCGTATGGCCTGGCATCAACCGCGATTCCCGACAGTGGATTCGCGAGTGTCTTGCGTGTCAACGGTCCATGGTTCAGCGCCACACAGTGACACCGTTGGAGACTTTCCCAGGACCAGATCCTCGATTCGACCACATTCATATGGACATAGTCGGAACATTGACACCTTGCCAGGGCCAAACATACTTGCTCACTTTGGTCGACCGTTTCACGCGGTGGGCGGAAGCTATCCCAGTTCCCGACATTACAGCCGAAACTGTTGCTCGCGCTTTTGTCAACCACTGGCTATGCCGTTTTGGTGCGCCTTCCTCTATAACAACGGACAGAGGAAGCCACTTTGAACCTGCGTTGTTCGCCAGTCTGACGAAACTCATCGGCGCCTCGCGCATCAGGACTACGGCCTACCACCCGATGAGCAATGGAATGGTCGAGAGGTTTCACCGGCAGCTGAAAGCAGCACTCATGGCAAGTGAACATGACTCTTGGGTGGAAGCATTGTCTATCGTACTCTTGGGCATGCGCACAGCGTGCAAGGCAGATATCGGCTGCAGCGCTGCGGAACTTGTCTACGCAGGACGCTACGTCTGCCCGGTTGTTTCTTTGCATCTGGCCAACAGCCAGCTCGCATTTCCGCCAGCGACTACGCATCTCGCCTTCGTGACATCATGAACAAGCTCCGAGCTACACCACCGCGACAGCCCACAGGGAGGAGGACACACGTGAGCAACGAGCTTGAGTCATGTAGTCACGTCTTTCTGCGGAACGACGCTGTACGACGACCACTACAAGCACCGTACGATGGGCAATTCAAGGTTCTCCGTCGTGGGCGGAAGACGTTCACTATCGAAATGCGGGGGCGGCGGGAAGTTGTCTCGTTGGACAGACTTAAACCTGAGTACATGGAAACGCACTCCATGACACCCACCTCCACCCCGTCGCCTGGAACCCATGCAAAAGTGCCTCGTCCCAGGGCAGTGGTTTCCACCAGGGCGGAAAATGCACGCATGCCTGATGCTCGCACCTACCACACATGCAGTGGCAGACGTCTAAATGCGCCCAATCGCCTCAACCTCTAATCGCACGAGTGTTTTGTCGTGTTGGTTCCGTTCGTGTTCTCACTATGGGGGGAGTGCTGTGGTGAACACAAATATGCCGCGCATAAGCCGCGGTGCTGCCAGCGCGGAACATAGCCGACCGCAGTCAACCGTAGCCAGCCGGCCGCCGAGAAAGGGCTGGCGCACAAACAATAAAGACCAGTTGGCACCAAGACTTCAAGCCCCACGCCTCATCTCTGCTTCCCTCGCGCGTGCCAATAGTCCCTTGCAGCCAATCCCGTGCCCCTGTCGACCATTCGAGCACGTCAGCTTCGACCTCCGCGGCCCTTTACCCTACACACCTGCTGGGAATCACTGGATTGTTGTTGCCGTATATCAACTCACGTGTTATGCAGAAACAGCTGCCCTACCAACCACCACCACCCGCGGCGTTGCTTCCTCCCTCTTGCAACACTTCGTATTTCACCATGGTGCTCCCCGGGAGCTCCTCAGGGACAGAGGACATGTCTTCCTTTCAGCGGTAGTTAACGCGCCCCTTACTGCATGTCGTGCTGTCTATTGCACCACTACTGCCTGTCACCCGCCGACTAACGGCATTACTGAGCGTTTCAATTGCATATTGGGCAACATGCTATCCATGTGCATTGCGTCCCATCACACCAACTAGGACCTCGTTTTGCCATATGTGACCTACGCATACAACACCTCTTCGCAGGCCACAACAGGCTTTTCCGCATTCTTCATTTTATATGGCCGTGAACCTTCTTGCACCTTCGACATGTTTTTTCCCTGCTGACCTGTCCCATCGGAGTGCACGCGACGGTCTGAAGCACCCAGATAAGCCGAGGAATGCCGCAAGCTCGCCCGCTCTTTTACGACTCAAGACCCATGGCAGCAAAAGTTCTGTCGCGATGACCACCGACCCACGAGCTCATATCAGCCGGACTGTTTAGTTAGGCTGTGCATACCTTCCACTATCCCCGGTTTTTCTTCTAAACTCCTAGCCAAGTACGACGGTCCCTACTGCGTCGTGCAACAGACATTTCCTGTCAATTACGTTGTCGAGCCTCACACGCTGTCCTCTGACTTAAGTCGCCGTGGAAGCGAGACGGTGCACATGCAGTGACTCAAACATTACTACGACCCGGTCGTCCTCTCCTCCCCTTCAGTCGTCAGGATGACACCCTCTTCTCCGGGGGGAAGCTGTAGCGATATGCTTCATGCGCATCGTCATCGCCTCGCTCGAGAACAGAGCTCACGCGCTCGGTGCCCGACGCTTGATGAACGAGTAAAGAGCAAGTCGCAATAGACCTGGACAGATGCATATCATAGAGGACTGAAGGACAGAAGCAGAAGCATAGAGGAAAGATTGTAAATGGCAGTATGCGTGGACCAGAAACGGCAAGATATTGGTTCGCAAATCGGCTGGGACGCCTGCTGTTCTCATAAATAGCCTGGATGACTTAAGGAACGTCGTGTAGGAAAGCTCAGTCGTTTTTGTGTTTTTCTTTATGTTTTCATTTCAGTCATGGGTTTTTTATTAGATGATGTTAACATACTGATGAATGCAAAAAGACCATCACTGTCATTTTTTCATCAATATGTTCGTTCATTAGTAAATAAGACTGATGAAATGGAAATGCTCCTGGAAAGCATAAATGTGCCGTTCACGGCTATAATACTTACGGAAACGTGGTACACTAACACGTCACAAGTGTTTTGTCCCTCCGGCTATCAAAGTTTTTATCGAAATCGGGAAGGAAAATGCGGAGGCGGTGTTGCCATTTTTGTTAAGGAGTGCACCACATGTGAAATGGTGGACGAGTTCTGCGCTATCAGTTCTGATATCGAAGTACTTACACTCCGAAACCGCGACAATCTGTTTTGCGTCATCTACCGGCCACCCTCCGGCGATTTTAATCGCTTTTTGAGTTTCACCGGAAAGCTTTTCAGTCATGTTGCTGATGAAAATTTTAACTTTTTTCTAGGAGGTGACTGTAATGCAGGCATGCTTACGCACACACACCGTAAGCAACAATTTCAGGACCTGATAATCGCGAACAGTTTGAGCAATGCAATTGCAGCGCCAACACGTGTTACTCAGGAAACTGCCACACTGTTAGATAGTTTCATCACAAGCACTTACTTTGATGATGTAATAGCGGATATTATTTATACAGATATCAGCGACCATTTACGTATTGTTATGTTAATCAACAATACCTTCCATTTACTAAAGAATAGCACACCAATTCGCTATGTACAAGACATAACGACACGTTCTCTGGAAGATTTTCGCAGCTCCATCAATTCGCAGCAGTGGGACAATGTTTTAAATTCAAACAATAGTGAAAGTGCATATTCCGCTTTCATCATTACGTTTTAAAAAATATGTCATGAACATTTTCGACTAAAAAAGTTAGAAAAAGCTTCGAAAGCTCGTAAACCTTGGGTTACTTATGCATTATTAAACATGATTAAGCATAAGAACGCGCTGTACGACCATTTTGTTAAACATAAAAATTCAGCTAGCTTGGAAGAACATAGGTCATACCGAAATAAACTTGCAAGTAAATTGAGAACAGCTAAAAACTTATATCTACAAAACTTATATTCAAAACCGGTGTCTACGCGATCCGATGTGACATGGAGAAATTTAAACTTTCTGCTAGGCCCTGGTAAACCTCACATTATTCCCCATAACCTAATACATCAAGGCAAACAGCTATCTGGTGCAGCACTAGCAGATGCTTTTGACGATTTCTTTATACAACACGTTAACCCCTGTAGTGATTTACAGAGTAGTCATTATGATGCCCTGCCCATTAAAAACAAGGGTGCGAGATCATTTTTGTTCACTCCTACGAATTGTGCTGAGGTTCTTTCTTTTATAAGCTCGGCTAAAAATAGTAAATCGCAGGACACAGATGGTATTCAAATTGGGCATATAAAGCATGTCCTTGACATCAATTTTCCTGTTCTTTTACATTTACAACTTGATTCTATCGTCTGGCCGATTTCCGAAAGACATGCAAATTGCTCGATTGCAACCTGTGTTTAAAAAAGGTGGCAAAAATTTGCTAGGCAATTATCGTCCAATTTCGATCCTACCCGTATTCTCGAAAGGCACTGAAAAAATAATTTACGCCAAAATATCATCATATCTTGGCAAAAATAATTTGTTAGGCAATTTCCAACATGGCTTTAGGAAGCATCGCTCCACCGAAACAGCTCTTTTAATTCATAAAGAAACCATTCTAGAAGCATTCAACAATAACATATTACTTATGGGAATATATATAGATTTTTCCAAAGCATTCGATCTTGTAAATTATAAAATCTTACTTTCTAAGTTACTAGCTTATGGTATCCGTGGTATCACCTTGGTGCTTTTTGAATCTTATTTATCGCATCGAGCACAATATGTAGAGTTGGAAAGGGAAAAGTCCTGTCTTCAGGCTGTAAGAGTTGGAGTGCCTCAGGGAAGCATCCTTGGACCACTTCTGTTCATAATGTATGTAAACGATATGCCACAAAGTTCAAAACAGGCAAAATTTATTTTTTATGCTGATGATACAGCAATGTTTATTACTTCTACGTCAGAAAGTGAACTACAGCTTCAGGGGAACAGAGCGTTAAGAGAATTTAAATATTGGGCCGATGCAAACTGTTTGCAAATAAATGCCAGCAAGACAAAAGTTGTCTATATGCAAAGAGGCCAAAAGTTACGAAGTACAATAAACATCAAAATAGGTACGGATCAATTAGAAATTGTTAACACGGTCTTTGTCTTAGACGTAACATTCGCTAATGATTTAAGTTGGATTGATCACGTGGAAAATGTAAGTAAAAAGCTATCTTCTGTTGTCCTTTCTTCCTGTTAAAATTAAAATTTTACTTTATTATACTTTAGTATTGTCAGTTCTGCAATACTGTAACCTCGTTTGGGGCACTACTAGCAAGGTAAACCTTACGAAATTGCATTTGCTCCCGAAAGGAGCCGTGCGACACATTGCCAATGTCCCTCGTTTATTTTCTATGACAAATCTGTTCTCAAAGTTTGAAATCTCGCCTGTAATTCTTTATGCAACTATCGTTTAATCATGAACTACAGGTCATACTTGAAGTCTAATAACTCTATTGTGTTTACCATGGCTGATTTAAAAGCTAACCGTGGCATCCGTGATACTAGTCACAAAGAGGAATGGCACGTACGCACACCTCGGACCAATAACGATAAGCAATCATTAACACTTACAGTACCCATTCTACTTAATCAACTCGCACAGGAAGACTTTGATCTTTTATGCAACTCCAATAATGAAATAAGACTATTTTGTCACTTATGCCAAATATACTAGAATGTCATATTTTTATTCACATGGTACAGTCATGAGTGCATGTTAGCACACCTGTCTATACGTGCATATAGATCTGTGTGCATTGCTTGCGCATATAGTATGTACCTGCATGTGTGTATATATGCATAAATGCGAAATTGTATGTGTATATAAGTATGTATGTAGTTTGTGTAATTTTATACTAGATTTTTCTTTTGTTGAAAGTGCATTTGTTTCCAATATTACTCTTTTGCAAGTGTTGCATTTTTTGTGATGTTTCTGCAGTGCTCTGCTGTCAAACGTATACGCGTAGTGCACGCCGACGGCCGCGCCACTGGTGGCGGCCTTGCGCAGAACACAAGGGAGAGGAGCGAGCCGCGCGCCGTAGCACGCCGTAGTTTGTTGTGTCGCTGATAGTGCTTCTCCGTCTTATTCGTGTTTTCAGTGCAAAATAGGCAACTCCCTTCGCATGTGTGGGATGGCCAAAGCTTCAAGGAATGTCGAAGAATTGTTGCGGGGTGGGGGGCTCAAATACCGGCGAAAACGTGCCGGCGCGACGGTTCTAATCATTCCCCGCAAAGCCTCATCAGCAGGAGCAACGGTAGCAATGGATCGTCGCTTCGGCGGGAAATTTCTTGTTCTCATCTGTTGTCGCTTCGGTGTTTTTTTTTTACTCGATCGTAGTTAGACGCGTAAGTGAGGAAGTTCGTCTGCAGTGCGGCATGCGGTTTAAAGGCATTTCGCTAAAGTTCGGAATGCCGTTTGCCGCTTATATTGTTTTCCGCTTCTTTACCGCGTTGGGCTAGCTAGGCAGCACGACTGCATGAGCGCATTGTGTTTTATGTTAAAGCTACAGAAGTTTGCAAGAAGTAAAATTGTTGGTTTTATGTGGCCTGGTAAATCCTCGCACCAGCTGTCACGCACTTCATGTTTTTAGATAAAAATGCGTGGCTTCGCACATGTTTAACTGTTGCTAGTTGCTTCATGCATAACTCTTATTGATTCTTTTGAGCTGCGAGGTTTTCACCCTGCCTCGTTTGTAAAGGGTGATAAAGGGTGTAAGGGTGTAAAGATAATACACGCCCTGTCTTATCGGAATGACACCAAGCATGTGCTTCTTTAACAGCTTTATTCGTTTCGCCCGGGGGCATCTTAGATATTGTGGTTTTTGTGAAATGTGTTTAGAAAATAGGTAGCTCAGGGCAATTATTGCTAATAGTTGCTGCATATGGTATTTTTGTTCCATTTTTCGCTGAATAGTTCGCGTCATGTTTGGTAAGTCATCACGCCTTGATGCTGTCTGAGCAGACTTAACACGCCGAGTGATTTGTTTGTTTCACAACGTAGTCGCTTCTTGCATGTGAATTTTGTACTCAACTGAATTATTTCTTACTATGCTTACGCCGCAGAGGACTAAACCCGGCCTTGCAGCCAGCGCTCATCTACTTTGACTGGCGCTGCTTTGCCTTTAAATATATCATGTAGCACCTCTCTCTAGTAACAGTAAAAAAAGTACTGAAAAGTTAGTCAGACTTTAGCTTTCTACGTTTCCAAGCAGCTCCCTTGGGAAATTTAAGATTGCAAAAACTGCAGCGCGAACGGCAGTTCATCGGCGGCACAGCGCTAACACACGCTTTTATTAACCCGTGCGTTTGGTGACTTCATTGGCTAGTGTACGCGTTTCTATCAATAAATTCGCAATTACTCTTCTTCAGGCGACTTTGACTACACTTATTCGTCGACGTCACATGTATTCATCGGCAGAAAAATCACAACGGCATATGCAGACATCGCACCGTGCTGATTTGTTTTCTAAGTCTGCACTAACGACGGGTGCCTATTATTGAGGTACAGAAGCAGCATTACGGCAAGGCTAGAATTTAAAAAAAAACACAGTCGAGACATCGCATTAGTCAACAAAATTTGTCGGCTGGTTCACATGAGCTCCACTTCATGGTCTTCACGGCGTTTGTCTGCGGGACGCACCTGGCACGTTTGTGGACCATATTGTCCCAAACACCGGTAACATCGTGTTCATACCTGCTCTTCCAGAGGTCTGCGTCTTGCCTATAGCTGTCACCGCAGAAGAAGCAGTCTGGCGCCCGAACAAAAGACAAATCGCAGCCGCGAACTTCAGCCACCTTTGCTGCAAAGCGTTGTCGTCTGCTACTGCTCCCGCGCGTACTGTTGGAAGCGCCCGCTAGGTGGCTTTCAGTGGCGCCTCTATAGGCGGTGCACGAGGCGTATAAGGGGGCGGGACTCTCGTCCAGCTGCACCCCAGCTTTTAGTCCTGCCTTCTCTCTGTCAATGTCAAAAGAAATAAAAAAAACACCATTCATTCATTCCTTCATTGATTCATTCATTCACACAAACGACAGGACTGGTGTCACTCGAGATTGGGAAGTTGAGACGGCAATAAAGTTGACGCACAAAATGGCAGGATCGGTGGGAAAGCTTTGTTGAAAGAAAGGGCCCAATGTGGAAGAAATATGCTCAAGTGAAACTCTTGCTTGGGTTGGTTGGTCCAACTACACTCACAACTGACACGAGCTTCTCTGGGCGTCTTTCCTTCGTGCCACACTTCTGTCAAATACTAACGCGAGGCTCTGTTTCGCAGAAAATCCCGTGTCGACGCTACGGGCGTCACTTGGCGAATAATTATTCTGAACCACAACCACGCAGGCCGTCCACGGGGCGCATATCTTGTATTAGATTCTTTACAAAGTTATGCCTCAGAATTTTGAGAATGACAGCTCATGAACAAATGTCATGAAAGATAACACTGACAGCGCATGCCTTTTTATGTTTTTTGTGACATAGATAAGAACGGCACCGAGAGCGGCGCTGCTGCGCCGGTGTTAAGAGTGCCGCATGCGGGGCAAAATTCAACTAGTGGGTGGTACGCCTATCCCATCTCTCGTTCGTACCGCCTTGATTGCCTTTTGCACTGCGCGTGTTTGGACACGTTTCGTACCGCGCGCGGTGTGTTTCTACGTGTGTGTGCGTGAAAGTTTTATTCGATGGACGATGTACAATCTGTTTCACACTTAGGAGAAAAAACGGAGCGCATTGCATCGCGATGTGGCGAGCGCTTGAGTCAGGCGGCGGCAGCAGCTCGCTCAAGCGCAGGTGCTCGAGGGGCGGGGTCTTGAACGACTTCGTCTGCTACGGCGGCGCGCGCTGGCCGCATTGTCGGGCAGCGCTCTGCTGTCAGTTGCAGTGCGCCGATATCATCGTTACTGCGGGAAATGAGCCGGTATTCTTTACTAAGCGTTGTGCGACGCCCACTGATACGCCTCGAAGGTAAGTTCATCGCTGAAAGGTGCAGGGCAGTCACAGACGACGTACTGATTCCATATATTCTTGACGGCCCGTTCCTGGAAGGCGACTATATACTATAACACGACAGGCTGCCGATCCACACTGCTCGTGTAGTGCAAGAGCTGCTGGAAGAGCGCGCCGTCATTCTTTTGGAGTGGCCGCCTCAATTCCCGGGCACCGACATCATTTAAAACGTCTGGGGCTCGTTGAAAGTATCGCTGGCGCACGATCCCCTCTATCAGTCGCCCGAGGATAGGCTTCGATCCACATCGTCAGCGACTGAGACGTGCTGCGAATGAACACATCCCTGATCAAGTCACTTTAAACTTCACTGCATTCCAGGACGAGCGCTTCCATCGCTGCCGCTGGAGACATGACGAGATACTAACTGAAGTTCGGAGCGTGACGTGTCCGATTCCCCGCCGGCGCGCAGGGTCTGTCTGGTGTAGCGATTGGTTGCCGAGAAAAATCAGTTCCAGCTCATTGTCTTAACCTAAAACATTCCTTTAATTGTATCGGTTTGTATCATCGTGTTCGACCCCTATAGTTATCATTGTTGAGGGCTTTGTTTTCCTTTCGGGTCAAATAAAGACTGAGCACTTTGCGCGCACATCTTGGTGCGTGTTGTTGCTTATTACGGTAGCTCACACAGTGAAGAAATGTACGTGCACACGCTCAGTACCACGGCCTTTCGAAAGAACAAACGAAGCATGCTGTCAAAAGAAGTTTGTGGAACTCCATTATCGCCAATGAAGGCTAGGAGTTTGGCGTCGCACAACGTTTAGTAAAAAAAAAAAAAAAAATATCAGCTCAGTTCCCGCATTACCGATGAAATCGATGCACTGCCCCTGACAGTAGAGTGCTTCCTGACAATGCGGCCAGCGCGCGCCGCTGTAGCAGACGACGCAGATCACGACTCCGCTCCTCGGGCGTCTGCGCCTGCTCGAGATGCTACCGCCGCACGACTCCATTACTTGCCGCATCACGATGCAATACGTTCCGAGGTTTCCCCTAAGTGTGAAACAGACTGTACATACTTCTATTTGCCTTTAAGAAGATCCGTACGCTTGATGATTACTTTTTATGGCTGCAATGCGGCGAAAGGGCAGCGTCTGCTTAGCCATGTAAGTTACGCCGAGCAGGTAATTGGAAGCAACAGCGTTTATGGCACCGGAAAAATCATCGGCACATACGATGCGGCGCATACATACGGGCTAAAGTCATTTTTGCAGTTTCTCACAAAATGTTTGCTACAAATCCGTGTTGTATCTGATGGCAACAACGCTGCATAGCACAAGTACGACATGCGCGCACAACTTTCACTAATACGTCCCCTACAATATAGAATAGAGACAGCAATGTAAATAGCTTGGCCATTTTTTAACAGTGCTCAAGAGACGGAAGTTGAAAGTATTGGTAATCATTCCTGCTTCAGCATTGCAGGCGCGATCAAGACGCGGGCGTGTATCGTGCAGTAACTCGATTGATCAGTGCAGTCGTGATGCAGGAATTAACTCCGGTCATTTTTAATGCATCGTGCACATATTCAATTTCTCGGCACGCGTGAACTTCGGCCACTGCTAGCGCATAAAAGAGAAATGGTTTCCATTCTTGGGCAGTGCACACACAAACGAAACACGAGAAAGAATACAGGGCAAGCGCTGGTCGAACAACTGAAAGTTCTTATATGGATAAAAGGATTATATACCGAGTAATTATTAAGTTCATGTGGGTTACATATAAAAACCATCATACACTCAGGAGTGATCAATGAACGAGCTCGCTTGGTTTGGCAGTTGTTTACTTCGTTCGGCGCACCGCACTAATCCATGTTTGTCGTCTGATTTTTTTCCTACCATTTTCTTGTCATTCGGCAGAATTTCACTGGTAGCATCAACCTTGTCGTGTTTACATTGCTGTCGTGACAGTTAACAACACAATCATAATTTCCGTGGTATAAAGTTTGTAAACAGGGGTAAGCATAACGACTGTCGCTCCCCGCCTACAAAACAAACACCGCCCACTATTCTACCAAACTAATGCACTCATGAAGCACAATGAGGAGATTAACAAGCTCAACTCATTAATTTTCAACTTAGAACACGTCCATAAGAATGTTGACACCATGCACCACGCAGAAATACACGAAGCACCACACGAACACCTAGCTTGGGACGGCTTCCACTTGAACCGCAGTGGAATAAAGCTAGTTTCCCAACACATCAAGTCCTTTATTAAGGACAAGTACAGAAAAACTCTTTTAAATTCCACCTCAAATACCACCCCCACCAACTCTGCGGAGCGTGCCACCGCGAACAACACAACTGCGACAATCACTTCGAGAACACAGGGAATACAGACAGTGGAATGGGAAGCAAGCCACTGCACAAGTGAAACAGTCAACACAAGAACAGTTGGAACCCAGACAGAGGCATGTGAAAAGAACCACAAGGCACACACAACACCAAAAATGACATCAACCACAGTACAAACAGACACAATGGCAACAGACAACAGAAAACCCACCACCGAAGTCTACACACAGACCCCCACACGCCTGCCTGCACACACACAAACTCAAACAGAGACCGAGATCGAATTAAGCCAGGCATACGATAATAAACCGGCCGAACAGAAAAACACCCCACGCAAATCTGCCCGCAAAAAGACAAGTAAATGACAGACATCACAAATCAATAACTCTTCAATGCCACGAAGCACCGAATTCCTACAGGCTAGAAAACTTACCGAAAAACATGTGAGCTACACCTCCCATCTGAAAACCTACACAATCTGCACAGAGAAAAATATAATTCCTAAAGGTCTAACACTCAAGGCTGTACCAGCTCTAGGAACACTCCCACCACACCATCGTGCAAACTGGCAAACAACACTACATAATGCCTCACTTTCACTTTTGAATATCCTCAAGGAACGCTGCGAAGAGCAAATCGAAACTTTTAGCCACGAACTTCGGAACATAACCCTGACACCAGATGAGAAGAGAGATTGAGAACATTACGACGAAAAACAATCTAGAAAATTGGTTCAAAAACAAAGGAAAAAAGCAAATTTTAATCAAAAAACAACCTTCCAGCCAAACAGCCACCACACGCAGACAAGAGGGACCTCGAGTTTAGAAGTACCAGACAGGAAGGAAACTTCCACAGAACTAAACCGGTCCAATGTTATAGACATTTCAAAAACATTAAGTCAAAAACAAATAGACGTACTCAGCAAGGGCCTAAACTTTTGCCCCACGAACAACACAATAAATGAATTCGAGCTTCACAAGGACCTCTCAGAATTCTCCCGACGAATGCGTATCCGACACTTTTTTGCAGACACACCAGACACCGGGACGACACCACTTAGAGCCCAATCCACTTGGACTCCCGAACCAGAACAAGCCATAGAACTTGACATATACCTTAAAACTGTCACTAAAGAAATTATAAGCCAATCCAAGACACCTAAGCGACCTAAAAACATAACTGCGTGAGAGAGTCATATCATTTCAAATCTGAGTTGCCGGAATGACATTGTTATTAAGGCAGCAGATAAGGGTGGAAGTATAGTTATTTGGCCAATAGACAAATACAAGCACGAGGCTTACAGACAACTAAACAACCCAGGACATTACCGCAAACTACATAACGATCCGATATTGTCCTACACAGTGACAATTACCAACAGGCTGAAATTACTTTTGGCTGATGAATTGATAACACCATCAGAATACAAATTTCTTAAACCAAGCAACAAAACTGCCGGGTGTTTTTACCTCCTTCCGAAAATTCATAAAATTCCATCCGCTGAACTATACACTGCTATTATCCCAGGCCGTCCGAGAGTATCACACAACAACACCCCGACAGAGAGCATCTCCACATTCCTTAACCACTACCTTGGTGACTTGCCAAAAGCACTTCCGTCATTTGTACAAGATACGCCCCACCTGCTGAGAATTATAGAGGACATTAATACTAAAGGCACACTACCGCACAACACAATTCTCGCAACACTAGACGTCACGGCGCTGTACACCAACATTCCAATCCCTGATGGTTTATCTCCGATAAAACAAACGCTGTCTAAACACAATGCACAACACTCTACTGAAGTCTACTTGTCTCTCCTTGAATTAGTTCTAACACATAACTACTTCGAGTTTGAAGAGAGTTACTACCTACAGATACATGGTACAAGCATGGGTACGCCTTTTGCACCAACCTACGCGAACATATTTATGGGGATTCTAGAAACAGATTTCCTATCGCGCTGCACTACCAAGCCCCACACATACCTACGATACATAGACGACATACTCATAATCTAGGGATATGGACAAGGCAGTCTAGATAAATATGTAGCCTTTCTAAATTCTGTTCACCCAACAATCAAATTCACATCAGAATCCTCAACTAAGCGCATAAACTTTCTGGACACAACGATATACATTGACAATGGTGAGCTAAAGACAACGCTGTATAGGAAACCTTTCGACAAACAACAGTACCTAGAATATACCAGCCACCATCCCAGACATTGCAAACAAGGCATCTTTAAAGGCCAAGCCACACGACTACGTCCCATTTGCGTTGAAAACCAAGACTACATAGATAGACTCGATCACCTTAAAGAAACGCTATCAAACAGGAACCACCCAAACAGTGACCTTCAAACAGCCTACATCGCTGCAACCAAACTTGATCGAGCCGAGGTCCTCAAGCCCCGCCCGAGGATGACAAGAACAACAACGCGTCTTCTTACTACTAAATTCTCAAACGCACTCCCAAACGTGAATAACATCCTAAGTAAATACTACCCAATTCTCACCAGCAACCAGAAACTTAAGAAGATTTTTCCCGACCCTCCCAGAGTCGGGAAAAGATGTTAAAGATTTTAAAGATGTTCTTGTGCACGCCAAACTACAGAAAAAGAGGAAGTTGGGAACCAATCCCTGTGGCCGCCCCAGGTGCTCTACATACAAACACATTCAATCTACTACTACAGTAAAAAGTACAGCGTCGAATTACACACACAAGGTAACTTCGGCTTTCACCTGCACATCAAGCAACGTAGTCTACTGTCTAGAATGCGCCGCTTGTAGCAAACAATACATAGGTGAGACCGGACAACAAATCAATACAAGACTCAATGATCACCGCGCGGACACAAAACACAATTTACCCAAAGCAGTAGCCAGCCACATTAATGAACATGGTCATATATTTGACAAAGCAAGGCTCTATACACTACAAACAAATTTCCGTTCCCCTCGCGAAAGGAAGTATACGGAATCATACCTCATACACAAGTTTAATTGCCTACACCCGACAGGAATAAATTTGGCACGCGGCAACTTAGAACCTTTAAAAGCGGTAACTTAAATCTGAAACTCTCATATCATCAACCAAGACACAAAACACATTAGGCCACCAGCTAACTTTAATTCTTAACCTCACCTACTCTTCCATTTCGAGAAAATGTTTTCCTGCCCACTACCTAATTTAATGTACTCTTTCAGGTTTTTACGTCTATACCAACTGTACGACCCCCTTCTTCCATGTACACTTGCCCCCGCCCGCTTTTGCGCGCGTCACCCTCCTGTTTGTTATTCCGGTTTCGGTCCTCTCTCCCCCTCTCCCTTCCCTTTCAACCCCTTTTTTTTTAAACCTATTTCTTTTTTTTTAACCCCTACATCAACACATTCCGAAGTCAACATGCCTTTTTCGGTGCCTCAACCCAGAGTATCGACATTTCTGGATGCCGTCGTAACGACACCTACGTTGAGCGACTGGGGCAGTACCCCTTGAAAGACCATGCCGCTGTCTTTCAGTCGCCCCATACATTGCACCGCAGACTCCTCGTCGCCATCTTAACTATTTCAAAATTACTCGACGTATTACTGCTATGCTACTCAAGTCACTTTCAACTCGTTTTTTTTTGTGTGTGTGTCTTTTTTTTGTCTTTTGTGTTACTCGCGCACTGACCGCTTGACCGGCCGTTCTAATGCCTCAAAAACATGCCGCCAACGACTCCCCCGGAATACCACCTAACCTTTCACATCCCCAACACGCTCCCAAGCCCCCGTATTTCTTAAAAATTTCATTTTTTTTCTTTCTTTTTTTTTCTCACTCTCACCCCCCCCTTCTTTTTTGTCTGTCTTGGTGCCGCCCTGGCTCCCCTCCCCTTTCTTTTTTTTCTTTTTTTTCTGCTTCTATTTCTTTTCTTTTCTCCCCGCGTGCCCACTGTCACGCTCTTGTCCCGTCGTCTTGGGAATGAAGCTCACAGACGTCGGACGACAGTGCTTGTTTCCTCTGGTAATCTCTCTTTAAAACCAGCCGCCAGCGACAACACCCGCACGTGACGTCACTGCACTAACCCTTTAAAACTAACACGCCGAGGATGACGAGGCCGCCTTTGACGAAGATAGGTCCTCCTATGGAAACGTTGGCCAGCCTTTCTGAGGTACCTTATCCCTGTTTACAAACTTTATACCACAGTGTGCTATTCCATCTGTCAGCCCCTTTCTTGTTTTTGGAATCATAATTTCCGGTCATCCGAAGAGGCGCCGTCGCAAACAGGAGACTTCTCGCGCGCAGCGCGAACTGAACGCGAGCGCGATCGTGAAGGGATGCGGCGGCGGAAACATGCACCCGTTGGAGGTGAAATCGTTCCGCCAGGGGAGAAACGAGCGCTGGCGTCTAGGATGAAATTTGGTGTGCGGACGTCCATGGACACGTCTCGATCTCGTCCCGCCGCGGCTGCCATTAGTGGCGTGCGTCTTAACTACGTCCTGACGTGGCCGGCGTTAGCCGCGTGCCAGACGGCACCAGCCGCAGCACCGCACAGCAGCAGCAGTGGGAAAGTCGAAGGAAAAGACAAAAAAAGCTGCGCTTTAAGATCACGTGTCCTTCTCAATGGCTCATACCCCCGTAAGCAAGCAAAAATGTAATGTCTGTTACCCTCGTAATGCTGACGCTATAGGCGCTCAGCAAAGTGAAGCGAACAGTGCATGCATGCACTAAAATCACCCCTACAACACACAAGACTGCATGCGTTTTCATCCCCTGTTGAGAGGATACAACGTAAAGTCGAACAGAAACGTCGTAGGTGCGGGTCTGACTCCGTTATACTTGCGGGCGAAGCCGCCGCTTAGCGTCGCAAACGAGCCAAATAAGCCGAAGTGCGAAAGCAGCAACGCAACAATCCGAGACGGCGCATTGCCAAGTGTGCAGCAGGCTTTCGCCTTGACGTGATACAGGAGTGTACCATGCTGCCAATTTATATTTTCGTACTTCAGCTGACATTGCTCAGTGCAGTTTTATGGAACTTGCAATTTACAACAGTTTGTATTTCATCTTTGCTAACAGAATAAAAAAATGAAACATATACGTGCAGCCGCCGACAAAATGAATGACGAACACGTTTTGCTGCTGTAAAAATGTAAGGACTGCGGTGCCACCCTTCCTTCCTATTTGCGTATTTTGTGCTTATATGTTTTATTACCTAGAAAGCACAAATGTTTTTTTTACTGCAAAATTATTATATGAGGTATTACTCCAACATCCGTCAGCGTGATCGAACGATGGTACCAGAAACCTCCAACACCATAGAGAGCAAAATTCTTCTAAAATGCTCAGATTCACGCGCCATTGCTCAGGCAGGTTCCTGTACAGAAATTAAATTAACGACATTGGCAAGAAAATTTGGTACACTTTTGTCCGAACGGAGATCGAACCCGGGCTTCCGGGTGCGAGGCGAACACGTTTTTCAGAAGCCACAGCCGCTGCGCGGTTCTGTCAGACTAAATGTTTGTCTAGTGCTTGCGTGAATCCACATGTCACGTCGCAGCCATCTGGCTGACTAAAGGAACGCTTCCCCGACGCCAAGGCGGCTTCATGGTTCTGACTTACTGAAGGCTTGCCTAGTGCGCACATTCATGACACGTTAATGAGCGCGTTCATGACGTTTCGAGTGCCTACAAACGGCATAATGCTTTCGTATTCAACACATAAGCACTCGTAACTGCCTCTACTGAATTTTTCTTCCGACGATCATTGCGCGCGATGGGGAAAATAATACGGTGCGAAACAAACACGGGAGCCGGGCAGAAGACGTCTGGCACGCTGGGTGTTCCCCTTGTCTCAGTATGGTATGGTATGAAGAACTTTATTTAGGTCCTGAGGGATCAGTCTGGGACTGATGCGGGCCGCTCCCACGTCGGTACAGAGAGGCCGAGCCCCTCTGCCGTCACACGGGCCCTCTGGACAGCCCTGAGTTGGTCCGCCAGCACTTCACTGTGCAGCATCCGCTGTCACCACTGTTCACCTCGAGAACCATCACCGGCCAACGACAAGCGGCGCCACAGCATGTGTTCTAAATCGAGCAAACCCCCACACTTACTACAATAGACTGAAACCGCGCAGTCCGGATTAATTTTATTCATGATGACCGGGTTAGGGTACGTTCGTGTCTGCAGAAACCTTAATGTAACCGCCTGCGGCCTATTTAATTTAGGATGTGGCAGCGGGAATTCCCTGCGCCCTAAGTAATAGTGCTTGGTGATATCGTTGTAGGTTAACAGTTGGTCCCTGTACTCAGGAGCGGGAAATCCAGCCCCTTCAGGGAGTACACGGCACACTAATCCTCGTACTTCCCTGTGCGCCACCTCGTTGAGGTTACGCGGGGCTCCCTCCACTGTCCCCATGTGCGCCGGGAACCACGTAACTGTATGCGAAGTGATATCCCTACCCTGTAGCAGTCTGTTAGCCGGTTCCGCAACAAGTCCTCTCGAAAAGGCTTTAATCGCAGATCGCGAGTCACTAAACACCAAAACTCTTCTTGAATCAATTAGTGCTAGAGCAATAGCCACCTGTTCAGCAACCGCCGAACCTTTGGTATAAATGGAAGCAGCATTTCTAACGCTCCCTTCGCCAGCTACCACCACCACCGAATAAGCATTTTTACCATAAATCCATGCCGCGTCAACAAACGCCGACTGCTCCTCCCGATCCTTTGCCTCTCGCAACAAAGCCCGCGCCTCTCGCGACCCGCCTCCCAACATTGTGCACGGGGTGCACATTCCGCGGAAACGGACGAACCATGATATTTGCTCTAAGGTTCACGTTCAACTCGTGTAGGGGCGCCCTGTCGTACGACACAGCCACCGATTCTTCAATTGACTCTAAAATATACCTACCCGCTGGTGTACCTAGCAACCGCTCCCTCTGTGCGGTACGCTGGGCCTCGGCAATTTCATCTAAAGTATTATGCAAACCCAGTCGTAACAACCTATCGTTTGACGTAGTCATAGGCAGACCAAGCGCAGCCTTGGCGGTTTTTCTGATTAGTGCTTCCAATTTATTTTTCTCCCCCCTATTCTAATTTAGCATAGCTGCCACATACGAGAAATTACACATAACAAATGCGTGAACTAAGTGCATCTCACCTTCTTCTCCTAAACCCCTATGCCTATTAGAGATCCTTATAAGTCTTATGGCCTCCTCCGTCTTCTTGGTAATACGCTGAATGGTTCTAATGTTCGATCCGTTTGCTTCAAGTACAAAACCCAGGACCCTGATTACTTCAACTTTGGCTATCACCGACCCTTCCCTAGTATGAATTCTAATGCAAGGCTCAACTTCCGGTACCCAACCCTTCGGCCTACGACCTAGCTTCTTAGATTTGAAGATCGACAACTCCGACTGTTTAGTGGAGCCCATGAGCCCCATGAGACCCAGGTACTCCTCCGTAAGCGTTACCACCTGCTGCAGCCTAGCCTCAAGCTCTCTATCACTACCACCGACACTCCATATAGTAATGTCATCCGCGTCCGCATCCAATATACTGGACAGTGTCCAGTCTATTAGCCAACTTCGACATCGCCAGATTGAATAACATAGGCGATAGTACGGATCCCTGCGGAGTACCACAGCAACCCAATTTAAAGACTTCCGACTTTATCTCCCCAAACCTGAGACATGTCCTTCTATTCATAAGGAAAGCTTTGACAAAATGGAAAAGCCGCTGCCCCATATTCAAGTCCGATAGCACGCGTAGAATCCTTATATCATTATCAGTAAATTCCGCATCCATAGCTGCATTTTCGTCCCCACTATATTCCAAAATCACGTCAGGTGTATCGTGCCAGGTCTCCAACGGAAGGTATCTCTCAGCGAAATCCTTCAGCAACTCCTGCTCCGTGGAGTCTCGACACGCCCGATGGACCAGCTAACCTATCACAGTCTTCTGATTAGATTTAGTGTTTGTCTCATCTAGTAAATGTCTGAGCAAACTCCAGGCGCCTCCCCTCTTAATGCGACCATCAATAGAATTGCACACTTCATCCCATTGCTGCTTGCACAGTACCCGACAATGGTCTTCAATTTCCTGATTAACCACTGCTATACGTTTTCTACGCCTTCTATTCAATCTCTGACCCTGCCATCTCGCTAACATCGACTGCTTGGCTTCCAACAAATGTGCCAGGCGACTATTCCATGCGCTCAGTGTCAATATCGGTCTGAACCTCTTTAGTGGACGCCTCAACGTCACTTTTAAGCTGACTAGTCCACTGTTCCAAGGTCAACTCATTTTCCATCTTCCATTCTCTGCGCTCTTCGTTTCCTAAACGCATCCCAGTCAACCATCCTGAATGTGCGCTCCTTTTTATTAGCCACTACCAAAGTAATCATAAGTATGTAATGCTCGCTACCAAAATCTATATTAGAATTCGACCAGGGCGAATCCACCACCCCCCGAACGAAAGTGAGATCAGGTGTCGAATCTCTACATGTCGACGTGCCACATCTGGTGGGATACGAGGGGTCTGTATTCAGAGTTAAATTCAAGTCTAGTGCCTGCTGCCATAGTCTGTCCCCCTTAATAGTGCTATAAACATACTTCCACACATGATATGGTGCATTGAAGTCCCCTCCAATAAGCAACGGTGCATCCTTAGGCAGATTGGTTGCCTTGGTCAAGAGAGATTTGAAACTGCTTCGTGTCCCGGGGGCTACTGTACAGGTTAAGCAGGTAAACGCTCCTCTGACATGACCTTTGCCGACCTAAAATTACTTCCACCATAATATATTCAATCTTGCAATCTGCCAGGTGAAGATTATGTCTAATATACGCCAACCTCCTATTAATGAGAGTAGCGAGTCCTCTGCCCTGTTCATTATCCTTGACTTCCCCTTTGAAATCCGTTAAGGTCACGTTAGGCGTCAGTGTTTCCTGTAACATGATAACTTGAGGTTTGACACCATGCGTTCTAACAAACTGCTGCAGAGACGCCTTCTTATGATTAAACCCCCTACAATTCCACTGCCAAATACTAAATGAACTATTTAATAGAGCCATCTTGACCACGGAAATTTGGTGAACTAGTTTTGAGCTCAAGTCCACTCGGCGACTTACCATGCTGGGCTAGCGGTCGAGTGCACTCCCGCTCCGTAACAGGGACCACTGTCTCGTTTAGATATATTTCAATTTTTCCTAATCTCTGATCCATGATATTTTCCCGTTCTTCTATCTGCTCCAGTCAACTAATGATCTGATTTACACTTTATTGCGATGTCGCCATCATTGCTTTAAGCTCGGAACCGACTTTGCCCTGAATCCGCACGGTCGAGGATAAGGCCCTCTTTTTCGGAGCAGGCGTCTCTTCGTCCGCCATGTTCTCTTCTGCGACCTCCACAGACCTTGGTACCTAAACCGGGTTATCATGTTTTCTAGCCTGTCCTAAGCTATCGCTGTTACCGGAAGGTAAGCCGTTCCTAAGTTCAGCTATCTCTTTGATAAGCCCGTCAATGGCTGCTTTTAAGCTACGATTCTCTCTCTCCGATTGCGCAATACTATCCCTACCCTTATTACCATCCACATGCTCCTGGCGCTGCTCGCGCGCTCGGCCGGCGCTGATGCCGCCCTTGACCTTGTCAGCCCAGGTGGTCTGGCTTCCAGCTGCGCCGCCGCCTCCACCAGCTGCAGGAAAGCGCACCTGCGACTCCATAGAAACGGATCGGCACCCGGTCGTTGGAGTCCCAGACGATGGCCGCTGCGTCGACCTGGAGCGGCTCCTTGAGCGCGAGCGTCCCTTAGAGCGTTGGCGGGCGCTCATGAGCTGCACCATCTCGGCTGGCTCCTGTTCCGCCGTTAGCTCCGCCCTGGCTCTCTCCTGTCGTAGAACACGCATGACGTAGGGAAGCTGGTATCGTTGTCTGCATTGTTTATCCGCGGTCAGGTGTCGTCCGCCACAAAGCTTGCAACAAGGCACACAGTTGTGATCCTCTTCAGGGTTCCGAGCCCCACATCCTCGGCATTCAAAACAATCGGGCGCTGGACAGGCATCCGCCCGATGTCCAAGCTTCCCACACACATAAATACATCCAACTGCTTTCGATACAGGAAGCATCGGACCAGAGTTGGCCCATATCTGACGAAATTGGGCATTTTTAACCCGTCGAAAACAATGATAACTGATCCTGTGTTTTTGATTCGTTTGACCGCCATAGCCAGCGGATTGCGATCGTTAACAATCTTCCGCTCAAGTGTCGCGGGGCCATCAATAACGTCTACATTGCGAATGACCCTCTTACCCGTAGTATGTGGGGCCGTCTCGTACGCACTGACTTCAAAATCCTTGTCTGCCACTCTGATTGACCTGAGTCTCACATATCGTTCAGCGTTGCTCCTTTCTGGCGTACTAGCCACCAAGATATTTTGCATAAAGTTAGGGCAAATAACATCTTCCCTAATCTGCTAAATACCGAGGCCTGCCGCCTCTACGATTACCTTGCCCACCGCTGAAGAGCTAACTTTCTCCAAATTCAGTCCACCCCATGGGCGAATGACTATTTTGATGTGTTCTTGTGGCATCGGTGGCATGCGCGACGCCTTCACAATGCGATTCTTGATTGCGGAGCCTCCGCGCCGTTCACCTGCGCCCCTTCGTTCAGGCATCTCACTTGGCGAACCGCCATCACCCAACCCAGGCCTCGTCGTAGCTCTAGATTTTCGGCTGGACACTGTCCGCCATCCCAGGTCTTCAGTAAAGTCCTCCACCGGGAGCACTTCCCCTTCAACGTGCATTGCTGCCATACCGCGCTAGCTCTCGGCCAGCGAGGCGTGAGCACAAAAGTTCCAATAAAGTCCAAAAAAGGGGTGGCCCACCCCAAAATCAGGTATCCGCTGAATCTGCTCTTCTTCGCGGATCCGATGATATCAAGTTTGCACCACTAGGTAGCAAAAGAAAGGCTCGGAAGCTTCGAAAAAGACGGACCCATAAAAGCCCACAAGCCTCCTTCGAACTTCGTCGTCGTCTTTCCCTTGTGTCTCAGTGAATAGTGTTGTGCCATTACCACCAGCCCGGATTCCGAATCTACAAGATGCCGAATCGATCCTGCGAACGCCCTTTGGACAAACCCGGGGCTGCGCCGAAAGGCACAGCGCCCTAATTCTCCCTTGCCAAGTCAAGATGCTAAGCCGTCAGGCAGCGGAGTCCTGCGGAGAAGCATCGGCGAGCGACATGTCCAAACGTGCAACCAAGTGCCAGACAGCCCGGCGCCGTACCTCCCTTTGCCTGGAGGTCACCGCACCCGCCAACATTGAACCGGGGGGCCAGCGCGGTCGCTGGTTGGACCTCTCAGACGACCGTCGAGTGCTGGCTTTGTATTGGGCCGTTTGAGTGACAATGGTTTCTCGGGGCATTATAAGCTGCGACGCGGCCGCCTGGAAAACCGGATCCGCCGACCCACCGGGAGCTGAGTGCCGCTCTCGACTGGAGTGAGATGTGTCACGCGTTGGAGTCTCAACGGACGTCGCCGAGCGGGAACAGTCGCGTTTGCTGTTAGCTCTCGGCCCCCGTGCCGATCCGAACTTGTCCTGTATAATGACCTGTATATAGTGTATAAAATCCCTTTCGTTATTCTCACCGACGCCTGACTCGGAGTCTTCGCTACCAACGCTCTGTCACGAAACGGGTGACGAGCGCTACGGGACCACCTCAAAGTCGTAATAGTGGTGGCAGCGGTGCATAGTCGGAACAGTGGTGGCAGCGGTGGGATGTCGTAGCAATAGAGAGTCTTTTCTTCTCTGTAACAATATAGCATATTGGCATAGTATCCGCTATGTGGATGAGATCTTGTGCTGCTCAGCAGAAGGCATCGAATTCAATTTCACGTGTTGGTGGCGGCAATCTGCTTAAGGCTCATTGCAAAAGCACTAGTTCTTTGGATGCAGGTAACGAAACGCTCGTAGTACGGGGCCGTCTAGTATGACAGATTTAATACTTCAGCAGCTTCAGGAAGTATTACAATTCCTTTTATGCTACACTCTTTTCCTATTTAACAATCCAATATTTCAAGGACCAGCTTTCTGATCTACCCTATCTTTTGCAGGAAGTATACTTTCGCCACCCCAGAGATCGCAAGAAGAACTGCAGAGCTGGTATGTGCAAAAACGGTTATTGTGTTCAAACACAAGTGGTGGATTGCGAAATAAGCTGAGTTAATGAAGGCTGCGTTGGTCTCGTTGAATAAACTGGAAATAAATTTTTTCTTCAAATGGCCTTGTCGAAGTTATTTTTACATATTCAAAGTGTGCGTATGTATTCGCAAATATTGAAATATCGGCCAACCATTACGAGGTCAGAAGATTATCAAGCTTTACCCGTTTCTACTAATACTGGTGCCTAAATGTAGAAGCAATAGCCCTATACATCGACTTCCAGTGATGCCTGATTTGACAGCCAGTATCGCTGGCCAGTACAACCACCAAGCGTATAAGGACTTGGGGCTGGTTAGCTGTAAAATGATGAAACAATCAAAATGCTGGGCAGCCACTTTTTATACAATGGTGGTGTAAAGGTCGAAACCTTGTAGAATGTGAGAGAAATAGATCACTGCGGAGAGGCAAGGTTCGCATTGCCCTCAAATGGCAAAATTTTCTTGAACATCTCGGTCCCCTCACCGTTTAACTAATATAACAGATGATTTTGCCCAGCTTTCGCTTTCAGTTTATTTGCGCATCGATTCTTACAGACACAACACCACTCGAGTTTTGAAGAGCTCGAAAGTCGCATAAGCCATACCCGTTTCTAAATTTACGACGACGTTCTGGTGGCTCGAAAATTTATGAGTAGGGCACCTTTTCTGTGTTTTTCGCTTTTCACATTTCACTATACTTGCAGAAACTCGGTTTGGAAATCTGAATGATATGTACAAAGCACCAATTTATTTTCATTTCTTTGCAACCGGAAAAGCGATGGAGGGTGCGAAGGTATCACTTTCTATGCTTGAGCCTATGTAACGCGTAAATGACGAAGTGTCACAAAGGTATTGTAAACGGCAGCTATGCGGAAAGAAATAAAATAATTGAAAGAATAGATAGCTCCAAAAAGTTTTGTTAGGATATAAGGGAAGGCGTCTGTCTTGAACGCGCGAGCTGCGTACTTTAGACTGTATGGGCGACATTTAGCAATAACACGTGATTTGATTCCCTTGAATTGACATAGAAGTGTCGATGGAGAGAAATTTTTCGAGGGTGTAGAACGAACTATACAAGTATTCATTTTCTTGCGCCTGTATTCGTCATGCCTAGTGTGCGTTGCCAAGACAAGAACAAAAAGGCAGAACAGGCAAGTGCACTGTTTGCATGTGTAGAAATACAGCACATGAGGCACTACACAACTCTAAAACACAAACGTCGCAGCCTCTGAGAATGCTATGTTCTCAACGTACAGACGAATATCACACCTGACGCGTAAATTCTCCCAATTCATTGACATTTGTTTCACTCTCAGTTGGATGAGACCCAGGTGCATGAACGATTATATCGAAGAGTGTGGCGATGCATGTTCGCTTCGTCATCCCAACTACATGTCTTGATAAATGTGTGTATATACCCGGATAGACCATAAATGTGGAGCTATTCCATTACATACAATTCGTAATAATAATTCATACTTCCTTCCTTTCCTCTTTTGTGTGCCTTTAGAGGGGCGGTAAATGCTATCAGCGCTCCCCTTTCCTTTTAGGCACTTCAAGTCAAAACTGGTGATTCCATCTCAGCGATTATTATAACAAATTCCAAATAAATACGTAATCCCTCTGTTGGTTGACATGGCTGGAGCGTTGAAAGGGTACAAGCAAGGGAAGCAGACCACACGGGTGCTGGTGCTCAACAGTCCATGCAATACGTCACTTGCGGCTAGTAGTAATGGAGGCGTTTATCTTTCAGTTTGGGTATACAAATATCAATGTTTACGACATTTTGTGACGCACCCATAAATTAGAAGCACAAGTAATTCCAGAGAGACTACTACTAGATATGTAAACTACCTGAAACCTCGCTTCTTACGAAATCTGAACTTTCGTTGCCTAGCAGTGGGTAAAATCGACGTTCGGGAGCGGCAGTAGCAATTCTCCTGTACCTCGCGACTGTAAGAGAGAAACCAAGGTGCCCTGTTGTTTAATCTGTAGCGGCAGCAGCATCGGGATCGCAGGAGAGTTACATAGACGCTGGCGTCCACACTTTGGTGACCCGGACGTGATTCTGCCATACGCTCCTGTGGTAGAGACGACCGTGGACCAGACCAACGCTACGAGAGCTCAAGGACCGAACCCTTCCGAGGAATGTCGTGAGCCCTCCTGTTCGGCCATCGCTGTCCGCCTCCCACAGTACCGGGACCAGCATCCTTCGGCGTGGTTTCTTCAGGCCGAATTGCGATTTCGAGTCGCTGGTATCCGCTCTCAAGCCTCAAAGTTTCATTACGCCGTTGCAGCGCTCTCGCCCGCCGCCATTGACGAAGTAGCAGATTTCTTGAACTCCCCATTGTCTACCGCCGCTTATGATGATCTAAAGGCAGCCCTTCTACAGCGCACCGCAACTTCACAGCGTTCTCGCATCCAACAGCTTCTGTCCGCTGAAGAACTCGACAACCGACGCCCGAGTCAACTTTTTCGCCGAATGAGGCAGCTGCTCGGAAACAACGCGAGATCCATTGACGACGCGCTGTTGCGCGAATTGTTTTTGCAACGACTCCTGGCTAACGTGCAAATGGTCCTGGCGACAGCCTCTACCATGGATCTTACCGGACTTGCCGCTTTGGCCGACAAAGTAATTGAATTAGCCAGCCCAACCATCGCAGCCACGGCATCGTCTCCAGGTGACAATACAACCACCCTGCAAACCTTTCCCTGCTCTTCAGCACCGCAATCTACGCTCGACTCCTTGTGTGAGCGCCTGGAACACATCATCTGCGGAGGGGAACATAGCCGCACGTCATCTCGTCGCCCACGCAGCCATAGTTCCAGCAAATCAAGACGCACAGGCACCCGCAATGAAACATCAACTACAACGTCTGGCGTTTGCTACTACCACCGCCGTTTTGGAAACGACGCCCTTCACTGTCGGCGTCCCTGCACTTGGCAGGGAAACAGGCCGGCCGCCCTCTAACGGCGACGAGTGGTCCGGCCCAATGCACAAGTCGCCTTTTCTACGTGATGGACAGAGTTACGGGACAACGGTTCTTAGTCGACACAGGAGGTGACGTCAGCATTCTCCCCGCCCTCGACTATATATATATGTATACGACCGAAAAGAGACACCTGTGTCGTTTTTGCAAGCCATCAAGGGCATCAGGATTCCAGTTTTCGCGTCACGCTCCGTCATGCTGAACCTTGGCCTTCGACTAGCGTTCCGCGGGATTTTCCTGGTTGCAGACATCCGTCGTGCAGTCATTGGAGCAGACATCTTCCACAACTACGGATTCCTTGTCGATGTCCAACGACGCCGTCTCATCGACTCCGTGACCCAGCTATCCGTTCCCGGCGTCCCATCATCAGGCACATCGCCGATCACGCCTATTTCTGCCACGTTGGACGAACCTGGGCGAGTTTCCCACTTTGACGCGCCTGCCGGACTGGACGCAACCGGTGCAACATGACGTGTGCCATCACATCGTCACCTCCCGCCCACCTGTCTATATCCGATTCCGGCGTTTGTCCCCGGAGAAACCTATCGCTCGCGCGGAGTTCGAACACATGCTGCAAGTTGGCATCAAACGCCCTTCCTCCAGTAATTGGGCATCACCACTCACCACTCGTCCATGATCGCGTCGGCCTTCATGGCGCGTCGCGGTCCGGCTGTCCGTGCCGATCACGACGTTTTGCAGGCGTACATCGTTTTTCCCTCCGAGACACCGAGTTCTTTATTTCGTTCCGCTTGCTCAGGCGCATGTTTCGTTGCGTGCCGAACGCTGCGTTACTCGGCGCTCACCGCGTGATTGATGGGTGCGAAGTCCGATGCGGGGCGCCTCGTAAGAGCATTGTCTTACGTAGTAGCGCATTGTCTTACAGCCCTTGTCGGGTCGACGGGAACGCTATCGCGTTCCACTCTTGAAGGCGAAGCTTAGGCATCCTCTCATTTTTATGCTTGAAATGCATCTAGTAACGTTGGCTCAGTAGTTTGAAGCCTCTCCAGGTGGCGCTAAGCGCGTTGTTCACATAAACGTGTGTCTATGTCGAATTCGTGTATGGATATCCCTGTGTTTACGTAAGCTCAATACCACAATGTTCTAGTGATCCCTTTTCTGGTTCCATTCCTTTTCGCACTTCGACAGTGGTTAGAGCGACGCTCCGCCCTCGTTATCAACATAATCAACTGGCCGTCAACGGGGGGTTATAAGCGTGGCAGTCGAGCGCGAGGCATCGCTACAATATTGTGTCGTACTTGCAACTGGTTCCTTGTATGGACCAAAGAAAGGTAAGCGAGATTGTTTTTTTTTGCAAATATCAGTAATTTACACTATGCTTATGACGCGTGCGCTGCTTTCCAGCTGCGAACTAGCACACTTCGTAGGCCTAGTCGCATCCATCCTTTCGCTTCGCTTGGCTGGAGTTGCCCAAGTTGATTTTGTGGAGAGAGAAACCATTTCTTACATGCATGAGCGAAGAAAGTTGCTCCATTTTCCTTAATGGAGCAAGGGTCACTCCTTTTTTTCCAGCAAGAGTGCAGAAGACAAAGATAAAGATCGATAGCATGGCAAGAGAACAAGAGTTCAGGATCGTCAGTCAGCCTCTAGAGTCTGTGAAGGAGTACGTTTACCTAGGTCAATTAATAAAGAAGTCTTCACAGGGGACCCTGATCACGAGAAGGAAACTTACAGAAGAATAGAAATGGTTTGGAGCGCATACGGCACACATTGTCAGCCCTAGACCGGAAGCTTACCATTCTCATTAAAAAGGAAAGGTGTACAATCAGTGCATTCTACTGGTGCTAACATATGGGGCAGAAATTTGGAGACTGACAAAGAAGTTCGAGAATAAGTTAAGGACCGCGCAAAGAGCGATGGAATGAAGTATGCTAGTCGTAGCGTTAAGAGACGGAAAGAGAGCGGTGTGGATCAGAGAGCTTATTGCGCGGAGCGCAATAAACTCATCTCCTTCATTTGAAAGGTAGTGAAACAGGCCCTCGGCCTTCAGATCTCCACTTCCGCCTAAACTCTTCGAACTCGGTGTGCAGAACACGCTAGAAGAGATTGCCGAGTCTCAGGAGCGAACGCAGGTGACCCGACCCAAGACCACCAAGGCGGGCCGCCACATTCTGCGTGAGCTCGGCTTCTTCTCCTCGACTACCAGGGATCTACCAAATTTGACGCGGGTTCCCTGCGAGATCCGAGACTTCATCGCGATCGCTCCTATTCCGTGAAATGCACATCCTGACCACAACAGAGGCAGGCGCCTTGCCTGGGCGACCGTCCTTCTCCAGCGCATAGACAAGAAAGCGGACGATGTCACCTTCGCGGACACCGCCGCCTATAGCAAAAACCGAGCCTTCGACGCGGTCGTGGTCTCGTCCACGCAGCGGACCGTCAACTACGTCACGGTCCTCACCTGAGACCCTGAGGTGGCGGAGCAAGTAGCCACAGCCCTGGCCGTGCTCGACGGCAACCGGGAAGGGATCTACAATCCGGCCATCAAAGCCTTCGAACCTGGCGTCGTCTCGGACCAGGCGTTGTGCATCCTCCATAGCGCGGATCAGAACAGCCTCAAGCACCACACTTTCATCTGGGTCCTCGCCTATCTCGGGTGGATGCCGGGAGCCCCGCCCAACCTCAACCAGATCGCCCACGACGCAGCGTGCGCGCTTACCGACCGCGCCGTCCCTGGGCAAACCCATATCGTCGAGCTAGAGGACAATCGACTCGTACTCACTACGTACAGCGACATTACACAACACTTCTAGGTGGGTCACCGCATCTTTCCGCTACCACACCCCAAATTTAACAGGCCGCAGGCGCTAACATTCAGCTTACTACAGAGGCACATGTACAGAAACCCCGCCAAATTACACGTTTTCTATCCCGGCGCGTACCCCAGCGACACGTGCCCCTCATGCGGAGACACGGCGGCACTCGCACACCTGCTCTGGGAGTGTAGAAACGCTCTTCCCGACTCTAGCGGCGGCAAGTGCCAGAAGTCCTTGAGAAGCACAGTACTCGCCGACCAGAAATGGGCCGTCCAGCAGGCCCACGAAGCGGCCGCCAGCTACTACCTGCGGTTCCTACGTGGGCGACGCCCGCTGCGCGCTAGTCGCATTCTGCAGGGCCGCAATAAAATTTTCCAGTCCAGTCAGAGAACAAACGGCAAAATCCGATATTCTAATACGCATTAAAAGAAGAAAAAAAATGAAGCTGAGGAGATCATGTAACGCATAGGTGAGATAACGCGTGAGCTATTAGGGTTTCAGAATCGGTGCCAAGAGAAGGAAAGCGCAGTCGAGGACGGCAGAAGACGAGGTGGGGTGATGAAATTAAGAAATTTGCAGGCGCTAGTTGGAATAGGTTCGCGCAGGACTGGGGTGATTGGAGATCGCTGGGAGAGGACTTCAGTGGGCATAAAATAGGCTGATGATTATGATGACGATGACGTCATCTCATTAAGGGCCCCTCACCTGGTCTGGCCATTTTGAGCTGACAAGCGCAGATTATACATTGCGCGATAACGATCGTGTCTGCAAAGTATTACATCGCTACGCGCCGCGTCAAGATCTCAAATTTCAAACCAAACGCTGTTTTTCCTTCTCCTGGCGGCCTCCGCGCTCCAAGCAGGACGGTGACGTAGTCGTTCCCTGCGCCTACGTAGTCGTGTCCGCAGTGTGATGTCGCTCGTGGTGACACGTGACTTCCAGAATTATTCAAGACAACATCTGTTAGCTATACGATCTGTTGCTTCAATTGACGAAATGAAGATTAGAGAAATACTAAAACACAGAAATGGAATGTCTGCGCGTTTTTTGTTTTACTTCGCACCGAAGCAAGAGAGATGTACTTCTGCTTCGTCTGCTTGTTCCCACGGTCGTGCGGTCACGTGCGCAGGTATCAAAACTATGCCATTTTCTACCGTGTTCCAGCAGGTGATTATGCTCTGTGATCCGCTTATTCTGCCTGAGTATTTGTTTAGCACTTAATTATACCGCCAGTCATGTTTGCTTGTGCGCAGCGTGCAAAATCGTGCGCTGCGCGAACAAGACAACAGCTAGCGCGCGACGCCGTTGGCGGAAGTGCGCAGCGGCGAAGAAAAAGCGAGGAGAAAAAAAATGAAGGCGGGGCCTGTGACATATGCGTCACGCGATCCTCGAGGTCCGGTATGGGAGAACGCGGGGAAGGAATTTCGCTTGTGTAGGCTAGGCGGGGCGAGTGGAGAGTGCGTCTTGATTGGCAGTGGAGCCCACCTGCTGAAATCATGGGTTCGCGGCACTGAAATATTTCTATCTAGACTATTATAGAGCCCATTTGATGAATTTTTGCGGCAGAATGCTGCCAGAGGACGCGTAACTACTTCCAGCGTATAATCAAAATTTGCTATGAGACCTGGTCAGGGGCCTTTTAATGTCGACAAAGACAAACTTTACATCTTGAAACTAGTTCGAATCGAACACGGTCTTTACACAGTGAAAATTTTTCTAGCAATACACTCAATGCTGCTCAATGTGAAGGTCTCCCGATGCAGTTTTGATGTTTCAAAACAACCTAGAAAAATAAATGAGGTGCTCTATGCACAAAATGAGAAAGAAACAATAATCGGGAGGAGGCAAGCTACGAAGCTAGAAATTACGTAGAGTTTAAGTATTCTAGATATTTTTTTTTTGCGAGCGTTACATGTCTTTCAATTATTTCTGCTGATTTTATCAGAACCCTCCTTTTCACGTTTCTTTCGTACACCAACAAGAACAACTATAATGACACGCATACTTCTTTATCTGTATCCAGTGGCCGTTTTTCACCGTCTAATTTCCTTACGAAAATGGGAGTTGAATTTCCGTTCTCGATACGTTGTGCTGTTATTCATTCACGTGAAATTACATGGCATTTCAACACTCACTTACAGAGCACAACGTGTCTTCAATTAAACTTCCATTGTGCATTGCTCCATCGTTTTCCCATTGAGAAATTTAGAGTGATTTCTCGTTTAATTTTTTCACGTAAGGTGTGACATAGAATAAACTTGAGTTTAGATGAATGACGTTAACTGCTACGCCCCCCTCGCTCCTACTCTGCCCCCGTGCAGTGGGAGCCCCTAAGTCAGTATGAATTTCACTTATGGCGTTTTTCACTGGTCTATTCGGAACAGGATTTCTCGCTCCATGGCAACGAATCCAAATTTCGCTGGTCGATCTGAAGCGGGTTCGCGGTTTCCGCTGGTAATTTTGGATCAACTCGCTCCGGGCCGGATCGATCTCTCTTGTTCCGCCACCAAGGCACGGATTTCGGCGGAAATAGCTCGTGTCACTTTCGTTTTCAAAGGAAATTGGTAGGTGGTTCGTACGTACAACATTGTTTTGCTTTGCGAAATGGCAGCGTTCGGTGCTGCTGTGGCCGCGGCCAAATTACGCAGGGGCAATGGTGACTTTGGTTGCTTTGAAAACGTACAGTGCGGAAGTCGGGCATGGTTTCCGGAACCGGTTTGTGTGACGTGCACGCACACTTCCTGTGATCCCCCGTGGAGCGTTCTTGCGCTCCGCTGGCCGATTCGGATTTGTGAAACCCGAGCGCTCGCTCGAGGATTTCGGCTGCCGCTCCATTTCGATCAGTGAAAAACACCATTAGTTGTCGTGTGGTTCAGTTTATGTGAGAGCTGCAAAGCGAAAAGAGGGGATGCGGCTGGCATATCGATGTGCCGTTCTCAGATGCAAAGAGAACTTGGCACCCGTAGGTGCCGCATGCCAGAGCTTACATGTACTCGTCAAGACAGTTCACTACAGTGGCGCCGGCATTCCCCTAACCGGGTTGACGTGGGAAGAAAGGAGCCTTCGTCAGTGAAAGAGCCACCGAAAATGCACCATCGCTCGGAACAATAAAGATGGCCTTCTCAGAATGGCCTTCTCAGAATCAAGGACAACACCTCGATAGGAAAAAAGTGTAACGAGAAGAGAAGGTAGCGGTCAGCCAAGGTGCCTGGATACTCTCATCTCTGCCGCTTTGGACAAGTGGCAAAACATTGAACTATTGAGGCACCGAAGCGGCTGCAACTGCGCTCTGTGGCTTGCAAATAATAATAATAATAATAAGCAGAAAAAATGAAAGATATAAAAAGGTGTAAAGAAGGAAGAAAAAAAGAAAAAGGGAGCAAAAGAGAAAAAAAAACTACGATATCACTGATGTGAGCGCAGGCATGCTCGCCATTTACCATGATTTAGTTGTGGCCTATGATATCAAGAAGGCGCGCCTACAACTTGTAGCAATCTCTGAGGTCAAGCCTCTACGTTACCCTCAGTACTGAAGCATTGTCATCACAGCCAACAGTCATTCGTGCAACAGCGTATTTTATTGTATCAGCCTGTGGGTAAAACTTGCAGCATTGATAAAGGTTACTGGATTTCAATCAATAAATTTATTTTCAAGCATGTTACACCGAAGATTTCTAAAAACATTGGTACCTATTTTTTTTTTCAGGACCTTTGCTTGGCCGCTATTTTGCATATTTTCGTGGTCCCTGTGTGCGCGTTATCCGTGTGGTCTGCTCTTAGCACGTTTGAGTTTGCAGTAGCGTTATATTGAGACGCATTTTCATCAAGAGGTTAGAAGACGAAAAGTGCTGTGTATCCCGTCCGTGCCACAATCATTCCGGATAACAATAGAGCACAGACTGACGTTTGCCATCGACTGCTGCGTGGGAGCGTGCACGTAGGAAGGAGCGTTACACCAGCGGCCCGACGATAGTTCTTGTCTTCAGTCAGCACGTTTATCGTGTTTTGTGTTGATATGGCTCTCCCAGATGAATGTGATTCACGTGTGGTGCACGGCACCGGTGTCAAAGCAGCTTGTGTGGCGCCGCTGCAGAGTGGGTGTGATGTCCGGGATGCCAGCGTAACGTGTCGCACACGCCTTCAGTCGAGCGCGAAGGTGTGGGACATGTCATCGGTTTAAGCTGAACAATTTGCGGCTCGGGCTATCTACCAGGACTTTAAATTGGGCAGGCTGGTCATGGTCAAACCACTTGGATTTCACTGCAACAAACCACTTAAAACAGGGGCGCCGGTTCCTGTATTCTCATGCTCGTCCGTATGCCTGCCGCTGTAGCTTAATGGTTGTGGCGTTGCGCTGTTGAGCTCGAAGTCATGGGGTCAATTGCGGCCGCCGCAGCTGCATCCGATAGGTCAAAATGCAGAAACTTTTGCGTACTCATATTTACGAGCCCGTTAATCAACCCAGTTGGGTCAAAATTACTCTGGGAATCCGCCACTGCGCCGTGCTTCGGAATCGGATCGTGATTGTGGCATGTAATACTGCAAGGTTTAAATTCTTGTGTTAATGATTTGTACGTGGTAACGTTGCAGTATGGCTCATGCCGAAGCCAGTTCTATTATTATTAAAGTCCCCGTGCGTATTTTTGAGGTATGGTCATAAAATTGCGATTAAGGAAATGTCGAGAACGGTGACGTGCCATGTCTTAGACGTGTGTTGCGCTGTGCAATTAGGCTCAGGATCGAATTAACTTGATCGCGATTCGCTCATTAGCGCAAGCTGCGGAAGAGAGCCAAGTCGAGGAATTTGTTCGGGATCGAAAATGAATGATTGGGTCCCACGTGGGACAAGGGTAGGTCAACGGCGCGTTTCAGGTCACCATGCCCCCAGGGGTACGTGCCATTGAGCTTGGATCCTTTCTGCACTATCAAGAGGATCGGCCCACATGATGATTTATTTCTGTTGACGGATGCCGAAAGAACTACAGGTGGTTTGTTATGTACAGCTTTCGCTGTAAAAAGTAACCTCTCGCGCGGGCGATATTATCTGCGCTTCTCCGGGGGGGGGGGGGGGGGGATTCCGCAGGGTGGTGTGCGGTGGTAAGGGCGACGTTCGTCAGTGGCGCCAGCTGCTGAGGCCAGTCAGCGGTACCACCGTGTAGGACGGGGATCACTGCTTCCGCAAGGGGCGATGGCGAGCGGCTACGAGTAAGGCTTGACTTGACGTTCCCTGAGGTGTTGTCTTCCCTGACACTGGTGGCACGACTTTCCCGCAATAAAGGCCCGCTCTCGTCTTTGGTGGAACGAAAGCGTGAGAAGAAAAACGTAGTACTGCGCAATACAAGCTGTATGGCGACGATAGCTACGATACTGCGCCAGAGTAGCGCGCATCGCCTACATAGAAACAAAGCGCTGCATGAGCGGAGGTCTGTTTGCGGCGGCTGCTGGGAATCGTGCCCATGCATCTCTCGATTTGCGTTGCATTCACGCCACACTTCATTCCGTTTGCAATGTGCCGCGCGAGACAGATGGCCGGGCCAGCTACGCTGCTCTCAGCATTCTGTTCCTAATATAAGCCGTTTGCCTATTTAATCTTGATGCAAAACATTGACATGCGGAATGAAAACACATATAGAGATGAGCTCAAATTTCGCCTTAGGGAGTATCGTAATTGTCGGTGAATTTTTTCCCGAGCTGATTGCCTTGTTCCTTGAGGAAATTTTAGCACTCTTGTTCACACGTGGTTTGTTACACATTTCAAGATGGCAACGGTGAAACTCCTAATTGCCATAAGGCAAGCTTTTCGTGGGAATTCTTTTGTGCGCACTCACAATCGCATCATAAAAATTGGAAAGATGCGAGCTTCCGGCACCTGCCACCCCAACCATTCGCATGTCACAAGTTAATCGGAGTCTGCTGCTAAATTTAAGTTCTCGCACTACCATTACAAGCACCTACAGAGATGAACCGATCAACAGGAATAAGCAACGAGGAGGAGGAGACATCGACTTGACAGGTCTACAAAGGAATTTTGCTTGTTCCTCAATGATCCTTTCATTGTACCACTCCCCATGGTTGACTTCGCTACACACGATGACTTATTTAAGGCACTCGAGGTCCGACTGTTAACTAAAACCACTCTAACCCTTAGAGAGTCAAGGCATTGTGCACATCATGAAAATGTTTTTTTTCGTCTTTATCATCATGGTGCTCACCTTCGTCCTCGTCGCCTGACTCTTGCGGTGCAGGCTCACATCGCCCTGTCGTTGTCGTATCACACTGCTAAGACAAGGTTAGGAAGTCAGCACCCGGCCCTCATATTTATTACAAAAAAAAATGATGCAGCTGCTTCTGCGACTGTTTTTTACTCTGTTGTAGATTCATCAGGAGGATGGGTACAGGAAAGATTCATAAAATGAGATGGAAGAGGCTTCGTTATATCAAAACATACTCCGTGGATGCCATCGTTCATGTCCGGTCTTGGAATGCAAGAGCAGCCTTGAGTGCACGTGTTTTCTTTGTTTAATCTGCACTGTAAAAATGCAAAGGTAAATTATACTGCGCAGCAAGTAAAAAATACTTTCTTGAAATGCGCGGCTCCTAATATTATGAATGGGTTACAATGTGAATGCGTCACTAAATATGTACTTAGATGATGGCGTTTATATTTAGCTACTACAAATGCAATGATACCATTTGTTCTACCCTTTAACTAAACTACATCTCCATTGGCAGTAATTTTATATAATATTTAGGGTGAAAACGTTTTCTTGCATATTCAGAAAGCCGAACATTTCTTTCATTCATCCCGTCAATGCCCAATTTCGTTGCAACAACAAATAGAGAATACGTTATGCCAGTCAATGACAGTGCTAGTATGTGGACATTCAGCTGAAGTTATGAGTGTTACGGCTCGTGACGGAAAACATAACAATCTCAAACATAACGCAGAGTATAAATGTAACTATGCAAACCAAGAACAATATCAGGAGTTACAGTAGGCTGAGTGTGCATACCAACTGTTCTTTATATTCTGCACTACAACGTTTTAATAAAATGCCGCCTGTCAATGTATACGCTACTTTCATTAAGGGCGCTTTCTTGCGTCACAATGGCACTTAAATATAGTAAACAGTGGAATTATTCGGAATTATTATATCCTTTACCTTTTGTGATATTACGCACAAATTATAGTACATATACACACGTAATCAAATGATGCTTGCAACTATACGGCCGGCCTGATGTCAGTTCCTATTGGTCTGCATGTACAACTTTATTTTTGCAACGTTTGCGCCGTTTTTTCTGAAATTGCGCACAAACTCGGAGGCTTGAAAATTTTTAATTCATATTTATTAGCCATAGTTCGTGTCTTATAGCTGAATGTTCCGAAATCACAAGAAACCTTGACATGCCACAGCAAGGTTTACATTTTGTCACACCATAGCTGATTTTCCTAATTGAGCATCTGAGTGCATACAGCACTGCAAAGTTGAGTCTATTACTATTTTTGCTCAGAATAAATTGCAGAATGAGCACCCAAAATTACTTTAGGACAACTAAAGTTGCTCACTTACGAGGTCCGCACACGCGTGTGTTTCCTTGTATGTCAATATTACTCCACAGTCCCTGTAATGGGGACAAGAGAAGGGAAGTACAACATTCAATTTTCTTCATCTGATTAATGAATAGATTGTTATACGAACCTTGGGTCGGTACAGTGAGTAGGAAGGGTAACTTCTGTAATTTTTTCGCTCCTTGAAAGAGATCAAAAGAAGGCAGAGGTTAGCCGGGAGATTGCTACTTGATGTGATCAATAGAGGTTGAACAAGGAGTACTGGCTTGAGTGAACACTTCCAGAAAAGAACTTGTGACTCAAGGCTACTGATCAATATGTGTCCACTTGCAATAAAGTTTCGCTCAAGCGGCATTTCTTAATGGACCACTGTGGATTGCTCTTGAAGAGATAGTATTGCACACGTGTAGCTGTTATATCAGTCTCAATAAAAACTGTGATTTATCAACATAATTAGAACTTCTAATTAGCACCCTCCATAACAGCGGCGGAAATTTACAATTATGAGATAATATAATTTATATTTATGTGATAATCACGCGTGATAGTGGTCTAATCTTTTTCACATGATCGCTAGCACACTTAGGACCATACCAATAAGTTTCTCTAGATAACTCATTTTTTACATTAAACCACATATGCTAATTCCCGAATTTAGATAATCCCACGAGGATTTAGGTTTAGAGCTGTAGCGGGAATTTCACAAGCCAGATCACCCGCGAAAGTGAGGCGTTTTTACGAGGGACAGTCAACCGTCCAATTTGCTATTGGTATATAATTATTACGTTGTGCTTAGTTCCGGCTTTCTCAAGTTAGTCTGTTTTCTAATTGCATAAAATATTTCGGCCTTATCCTGCCCCACTTTCTGCTTTATGTTTTTTCCCACCCCACGCTTCGTTTGACTCTGGGCATTTCGGCTAATCCCAGTAGAAGGTAATCGCCATAAAATGGGGAGCAAGCAAGCAAGCAGTCTTGTGTGCCTCGGACACGTACCTTTATAGTATATCCGCTTGCCAAATCAATGCTATTTGAATTGTACCTTGGGTTCCTACTGATACATGTTAGTGGTACCTACTGATGCTATGTGTTGTTACTGGTAAGTTATGGAAATAATAAAAGCTAATTCAAAGCTTCGACGGTACCCGACTTATATACGGACAACAATAAAATGCAATGCTTGCCGCATATAAATTAGGACAGGCTTCTTCACATTTAAGGCAAATTTTTCTGCAAAATACTGCGTGCTTAATTCCTCTTCTACGAAATTTATCGACATGCCCTAGGCATCCTATGCATTGAAACATCGCGAGATTTTTCAATCCTGCATAGCTTGCAATATTCAATCGTGTAGCTTGAATGATTTCACGGTTACGATAGACAAACTGAAGTTTAGGCGTGATTGCAACAAGTATGCCCATCAGGCGAAACATCTACCCCGAAGCACAGCTTGACTGCTTAGCTCACACCACTCATGCACGAAGGGAGCCTAAGAGAGCGATGCTACTGGAGCGACGTCGCTCACGAGCGGGTGACATTCTAGCTTATCCCCGCTAATAAAGGCCACCCAAGAGTGTTAGAGATGGTTGAAAACACGAACTGGGAACTTGGTCAATTTCTTTTTTCATTCGAGGGCCCCTCACCAGGTCTGGCCGTTTTAAATTGACAAGCGCAAAGGAAACAACGCGCGATAATGATAGTGTACGCAAAGTATTGCATCGCTACGCGCCGCGGAAAGATCCGAAATTTGAAACCGAACGCAATTTGAAACCGAACGCCATTTGCCGCCGCGCTCCCAGCCGGAGGATGACGTGTACGCCTAGTGCGCCTGGGTACACGTGTTTCCAATGTGACATTGCTCGTGGTGACACGTGACTTCGAGAATTATTACAGGCAACAACTGTTATTTGTGTGATGTGTTACTTGAATGGACGAATTAAAGCTTAGAAAAATAATAAAGCACACAAACCGAATGTCTGCGTGTTTTTTTCTTTTTTCTTTTTTGTTTCACTTCGAACCGAAGCAAGAAAGATGTACTTCCGTTTCTTCTGCTTGTTGCCACAGTTGTAGTCACGTGCGCAGGTACCGAAACTATGCCATTTTCTACCGTGTTCAAGCGCGTGATCAGGCAATGTTATCCGCGTGTTTTGCGACAGTATTCATGTAGCATTTAATTATACCGCTAGTCACGTTTCCTTGTCTACAGCGCGCAAAATCATGCGCTGCACGAAATAGACAACAGTTCGCGCGCAACGCCGTCGGCGGAAGGGCGTAGCACGAAAAAAAAGCGAGGGAAAAAAATGATGACATGGCCTGTGACGTATGCGTCACGTGATCCTCTAGGTCCGGTACGGGAGAACGCAGGGAAGGAATTTCGCATACGTAGGCTAGATGGGGCGAGTGGAGAAAGCGTCTTGCGTGGCAGTGGAGCCCGCCTACTGAAATCCTGGATTCGCGGCACTGAAATATTTAGATCTCGGCTATCAAAAAGCCAATTTGAAAAGTTTTTGTGGCAGAATGGTCCCTAGAGGACATGGAAAAACTTGGAACGTATAAACACAATATGCTATGGGGCCTGGTTAAGGGCCCTTTCAGGTATTATTACCTTGTAGCGTAAATTGTGTTGCTTATATATCTTACTTTATTAATACAAATAATAATACACTATTTATTACCATATAATACGACACTTATCCTTGAGAAGTGATGATACCTGTGGAGCGGTATAAAGTACATCATAACAGACTATCTGGCGAATGGAAAGCAGCAGATCCTACATGTCATAAATACTACATGTGTAAAAGTGGCATTCGAGCTATACTTTAGCGCGTGGCGCGAGAGAGTGAAATCTACTAAGAAGTAGTTGCAGTATTGACGGGAGCGCTTAGGTCGAATTCATGTTATTCAAGACATTTTGATGAAATAAGGCAAACGCGCAATCAAGGCATCAGGTTACAGAGGATAACTTTCACGAGGACTGACTGGGCGATTTCGTTACCAACATCCCTGTATGTCATTCGAAGAAAAAAATTAGTTTCAATTGTATAGTAGTGCGAATTCCCAAGAGAAGAAATATTCTTTTTATTTATTCTGAATCTGCGCAGCCTGCCTTCATGCTGTATTCTTCCAGAGTGGCGGCCTGTATGATTGCACAACTTGAGCTGACGCTCTTATAGCGCAAGATTTTCGCGTTCTTCCGTGTGAAAAATAATCTAATTTACTAGATTTCATCTCAAAGGGGCGTTGCGCACTTGAATAAAAATTAAATTCAAAGCTTTTACGGACAAAAGCCAAGATGTGATTGTGCGGCACACTGTAGAGGTCGAGTCCGGATTAAGTAGGACCACCTGGGGCTATGTAATGTACACCCAATGCACGATACACGGGTGTTCTTGCACTTCGCCGCCATCGAAATGTGGATGCCGCAGCCTTAGTTGAATCCCGCGTCCTCGGGCTTAGCAGCGCAGTGCCCAGGCACAAAGCCACGACGGTGCGTGTATTTGCGTTGATAAGCGCACTAAAGAAAGATATTAAATTGAGCAGAATTAGCAAAATAAGCTGCCAATATGCAAAAAGTTATTTTTACCATGAGTAGGAAACTTGGCAAGCAAGAAAAGACGCAAAAACAAAATCCCCATAGCAACGCTGCCCGCACTAGCTTATCAAGGTATTGTGAATTTCCACAGCACATGCATGGACCTATACATCACTTCTTCTTTTGTTAAATGGCTAAACTAGCTTATGAATAACCAAAGCCTCCTTGGGAAGTTATAACTTGTGAAGTTATGAGAACGTATTAAAAATATAAATTTTTGGGATTTGCATGCTAAAACTATGATGTGACAGAAAGGCATACCGTAGTGGGGGACTCCGAATTAATTTTAACGAGTGCACGGGCATTTTTGAATTTTGCCCGCATCGAAATGTGATCACCGTGGCTTGGATTTGGCCCCGCACCCTCGTGCTTAGCCACGCAACGCCATAGCTACTACATCACCACGACGAATAGTTATAAGAACTTATTTGGGCCCAACACAGGCAAAATAAAAGAGATGAAATTCGTGATTTCACACTTCCTTGAAGGCACCGAGGTATCAACGAGACATTTGTGTAAACATTTTTGGCGGCCATTTCTAATATTTTTCACCAACAATATTTTTGGCAGAATGAATAAAGGTAATTTTGAACAAATACTTTATCATTGTTAAAGGGCGTTAAGGAGGGTCGCAAAAGAGAATGCATATATTAATTCCTGTTCCTTTCGTCTAGTTCGTCCACATCTTTGATATAGTGTTCATGTCTGCGGGTTATGTGATTCACCCCGTGACAAACTCCGGCTGAAAAAGTTTGACAACTGAAGTTCCAGAAGTGTGCATACAATACACCAGCCACATCTCCCTAATAATTTAAGAATGCTTAGCTTTCATGGCCGGGTGACTGGAATTACAAAAGCAACTAAGAATCGCCGAGCTATGGAAGATTGATTTATTTCTTACAAAATATTTATATCGTGCCAATAATTTGTAAAAACGTCTTTGTATGAAGGCTCGTCTGCTGTCATTTTTACTTTGGTATGCTAAGGTTACGATAATTTTGCTTGCAAAAATGCTTCCAGAAGAATAAATATCTTTTAAAAGCTTATTTTTCATGGCTTCGAAATTTGTGAAAATTTTAAACCACCAACAACAATGAGCCTCTCTGACTATAACTGGAGCTACAATGCATGAGGCTCGCTAACGGCAACTTCGGTCACTGGTGTCACTTCTTATGTGCTGTGTTTTCAATAGAAAACAGAAAAAAAGTCGCAAATATTTTTTTTTATATTGGGCGGAATCGATTCTTCCTCAAGAATAGTCAGACAATCTTTTCTGAATATGCCTTTAAACACGAGCCACGCGTGGGGATTTCGGAGGCACCGCAGCCCGCGAGTGTGCGCGTGTACGCTACGTTAAGTGCGCCAACGGCGGCACATCGTGTTCAGAGGGAAGCTAGAGAAAGGAGGAGCCTGGCTGCAGTACATGCCTCATTCTCGCATATCGGTGGTAGTAACGCCGTGTGTTGCTGCATGGCTTCAGTGCTAACCCTAATATTGTGGGCAGATATTTAGAGATGGCTTCTGCCACAATTTTCTAAAAAAATATTTACAACTCCTAATCCGCATATTATTAATATAAGATTTCTTTCTATGTGTGTTCAAACACAAACGGCATTTTCATAATTTTTGCGTGGTAACATAAGCGCATTAAATTGCAGTTAGGCATGTATTTTTGTCGTGAGGGGTGGTGGTCCGAGATGGCGCCCCTCGATGGTCGGAGTGCACGTTGGCAACGTGAAGGAAGAGCCCCAATGTGGTGGAGGACGGCGTTTATTTCCGCAGCAAAGCGTCCGGCCGCGTTACACCTAGACAACCTCTCCGTCTCATCCTGAGCGCCCGTCTAAAAGGGCTCGGTCTGGCTCTGTCAAGCAACCGCATCAAAATCGCGTACTTCTTACTGTCTCTGCTTTACCCCTGCTCCTACGGGAGCAGCACTAATCTCGTCGAACCGCCCCCACTTTCCCCTAGCAATTTCAGTCACCCGCTGCCGGTGAATTGCCCCCCATCATGCCCGCTTGAACAAACAGTTACTGATTAGCGGCCCTCTGCAGCAACGTGGGCTGAAAAAGCCACATTTAAAATTACCTTTCTCGCCTAAGGAAGCGCCTTGAAGACCCAATTCCACGAAACATACTTTCCGTGCGTTCTTTGTCATCTCTCTCCGCACTGGCTCGGGAAACGCCGTCACGGCTTTCTGCATAATTTTCCTGACGGCCCCATCATTGCTGAATACTCCTCGCCACTGCAGCTGCATCCAGTTCGAAGACAATGAAAAGCGTTGCGAAAAGTAGCAAATGCCCCTACTTCTACACTGTCAAACTGGCTATTCTATACACTGCTCATCGAAAAGGTTAGCCGGATGCATTTACGATGTTCAAGTGTAGAATGTGTCGGCATACAGCTTGCCTTGCCTTTAGCAAAATTAGTTGATGAAATATTTACTAAAATAACCGGAAAATTGAAGCCACATTACTAACGTAAACAAGTCGCTGAAAGTATGTTAAGAAAAATATTGACACGTGTACTTATCTTTATCGGGCGACCATGTTTCGCCGCCTAACAAATGTTATCGCACAGCGCGGGACGCGCCTGCATGTATCCGAAGTTTCTGGAAAGTTATCGATGCTTCTTTCCGGCTGTCTGTTGTCGCCGAACCTTGTGTTATCCGATTTCATCGCGTGACGCGAATGGTGTAGAACTTTGTGGAAGGCACGCGGGTCCCAGCGATTAGTCTGGAACATTCGACGACTGCTGTACAAAAGCCGACGCGCTTGACCCGCAGATCAGATTTTCGACGATCGCCGAGCGTGTTCGCCGCTATCGTTGTGCTATAAGTGTAGCCTGCTTTGTGGGCACCACCACGTGACAATATACCCACCTTTAAAAGCTGAATTTTCTGTTTGAGTTTTATTCCGATGAATTACACCACAAACTCCCTGAGGGGTGACGAGGGCCAGCTGCTGGCAGAAGCGTAATTAAGGCTCAGGCGCTCGTATAAGATAGCTTTGTTAACCAGGCACGGCCCCTAAAAAGGCGTCAAATGTACTACAGGGCGTGCGGTTGCAGCTCGTACCGCACGCGCTCGTCACACCTGGGCTTGGATATCGGGGGCTGCTGTATACTGTGTCTGGCAGGTGTCGCTAGTAATGAGTTTGCTTACATCTGGCCTCTTTGTTTCACCAAGTCCCTTTCGTCTAGGAAAGAGCATTGCTTGATGTCTTCACTATGAGAAAGAATGGTCCTTTAAGCACTCGGCTAAACGCCTTTGGCGATTGGGTCGCGATGAGGGTGCCGCCGGAGGCAGAATTGCAGGGCCAGTAGAGACTGGTGGTTGGACAACGCATGACCACCCCTGGGAAAGCTGGATGGGTCACGCAGAGATAAAGTTTGGCTTTTTACAATGTAGGGCTCGACATGCGGTGGAATGTAGTGCCTGAATTGAGAGAAGACGCGCACTACACTGTCTTCGGGCCAATCACGGAGTCCTTGAGCAGTCATGTGGCCAACCACAAATGTAACAGGTGTATTCGAGTCGGTCATTTGATATAGTCCCTTGAGTTTAGGTGCCAACTTTCCAGTACCATCTGTTACGGGCTTTTGGCGGCGCACTTAGAAAAATTGGCCGACTTGAAAGGAGTGATCCCTATGGGATAGAGCGTACGCTGCTTTCCATTCCCCTTGTGCTTCCTCAGTATTGCCTGCTGCAGTAGCCCGGTTCTAGGACAACGTTAGCAGGCGGTCTTGCAGTGTCCTGGCTGTAGCGGGACGATGATGTTTATGTAAGAGTTTGGGGACGTGTCCATTAAGTAATTCGAATGGAGAGAAACGGCTGCTGGCGCTGTAGCTTGTGTTGATGGCAAAGGCAGCTCCAGCGAGTTTGTTGTCCCAAAGGTCGAATCGTTTGGACATCGCTTCCGAAGAACGGAGACGAATGTCACGCTGCTTTTTTCCACCAGACCGTTGCTGGCTGCGCAGTATGGAACCGAGCAGCAAATCTTTGCTCCCTGCATGCGCATGAAGTGTTTAAACTGGTGAGCTACAAAAACTGCACCATCGTCATATATGCAGTCAGTACAACCAAACCTAAAGAACACAGACTCAAAGTGCGCTGTGTTCCGATAGCCGATGATGACATGACGGCCGCTGGGAGAATAGAACGCGTGGCCAAGTCAATGACCTTTAAACTGTATTTTTTTCATGAAGAGTGGGGCATTGTGATGTCATCGATGTCTATTAAAGTGAAAGGAACGTCTGATAATAGCATTAGACCCCCTTTGCGAACACTTTTCGACACTGGGCGGTTGCTGCTTGGAAGATCAGAATGTAGAGGGTCACTGAGGGTGCCAGGTTCGTCCACCAGTGTCGTTCTATTATTTTGGCAAGTGTCAGGGTCACATCTGTATGGTCTCTCATCACGAACAACTTCCAGGACAGCCTGGCGTATCTATGCTGGCACTATGATAGATTGTGCATCTTTAGTAAAATCACTGTGGTGCAGGATGTCGTCAATTATGGCGATGTCATGTTCTGGCGATTCGGAGGTTGAGAGCGACGAATATTCTGGCTCTCTTTCTCTTCTGTTTGCATAGCTGTGAGTGACTGTTTCTGGTGGATGACTGCTACAGATATTTTCGACAGCATCTCAGCAACCACGTTTTGACGACCACAGTGGTGCTGCACTGTGACGTCAATCTCCGTAAGATCCATCGACATGCTCGTAAAACGACGTGATGGCCGGATGCCGGCTGTCAAGCATGCAACAATTAGGTTGTCAGTCAACAGCCAGAATTTTTTGCCAAGTAAATCGTGGCGGAACTTGATATAGACTGCCAAATGCACGCAAATACACTCCCAAACATTACTGCACAACTTCTCCCCAACAGGGAGTGCTCGACGCGCATATTCAATAACAGTTTCTTTGCCGCCCTGTTTTTAGGAGAACATAGCGCCAATTGCTGTTGCCGAGATATCTGTTGTGCCATTGGTTTGGGTGTCTGGATCAAAATGACCCAGTATGGGGGCTTCTGTTATAGCTGTGTGGATTCGTCGAAAAACTTCATCGCAGTCACTGGTTCAGGCGAACTCTTCAGACATAATGGGATGCTGCAAAGGCTCTGCAATCCGAGAGAAATTCTTCACAATGCGATGATAGAAGTCGGCTGTTGGGAGCAATGACAAAACTGGTTTGCTCTTCGTAGGCCGTGAGATTTTCAGGATGACATCTACCTTGGCGAGGTCAGGGTGCTTGCCGTTCTTGCTCAGAATGAATCGAGGAAACTTGATATACTCCAAGGCAAACTTGGCTTTGTCGAGGGAAACCTTGAATTCACTGGCATGAAGTAGACAAAGTACTTCGTCAAGTAGTCTAGCACACTCATCAAATGTTGGCGCGAAAATTAGAACATCATCCAGGTAGACTCGCACACCACACTTAGGGCAATGTGAGTGTAAGTCGACAAAAACTGACTGCATGGCAGGCTGGAAGGCAGCAGGTGGATTCTTTAGCCGGAATGGCATGCCGGTCCACATGAAAGTGCTATGCAAGGCGATAAAAGCAGTTTTTGTCATGCCTTCTTCAAGAACACGAACCTTCCAGTAAGCACGCTTAAGGTCCAGACCGGAAAAGTGCCGTGAACGAGCAATATCAGCCATGATGTCATTCAGATGCAGAAGTGACTGCAAAAGACTCACAGTCATCTTATTTAGCGGCACATAGTTGACACAAAGGCACTTCTTACTACCTATGCTAACAAACATTGCGCGGAATACCCAAGGTCTTATGGCTAGCAGAATGATGCCTTGGTGAAGGAGTGTGCTTCTCTCTGCCTCGCGAAAACGATTTTCTGCAGCCGAGTACCGGTAGGGGGATTGACTGTATGGCACAGCGTCCGGAAGGAGGTCAATTGCATGTTCCATACTCTCGTACAAACCGAAGTCATCCTCCCCATGAGCGAATACTTCAAAGTGTTTCGACAGAATGCTCGTAATTCTTGTTTTTGAGGTACTGGGAAGTGGTTATAGACATGAGCGACAGGCAGGGATGGGTCAATAAAAACCTTAATTGTCGAAGAAACAGCTAGCTTGGATACAGAAGAAAGGCTGTAGGTGTTTGAAACATCATCGTGGTAAGATAGTGCTAACAACGGGGGCTCATCTGGTGCTGGGAGCGGCGACTGGTGGAGGCTGCTGAGCTGTCGTGTCCAGGCACATAGTGATCGAAAGATGACTGTCCGGTCATAACAGCACTCGACATTCTCGGCGGCAGTCTTTCGTGGCATGGCACACGTGTAGCTGTTGGGGAATGGCTATTTCAGTTTGCGTGGGTGGCTGAAATGCTAACTGTACTTGGCTTGAAGAAAACTATCCTCTATCCAATATAGGTCCCACGGAGTATTTATTGAGGGCGGCTGCTTCGACCAAACCAGTGATAGTTCACCAGAAATCTTCAAACAGATGGCGCCAGCTAGAGTTACTGGAGTTACAACGACGACTAGAGGAGGTCTAGTCAAGGGGAGGTGCAGCAAAGAGTTGACCAGGCGACTGTGAAAAAAGCGTCACTTTAGATCTACTGTCTGCAAATGCATCAACTTGGCCAATCCCAGCAATATTGGGGTCGATAAGGGCCCACTGGATGAGGGATTCATTAAGGGTCTCGGAAGGACTGCTGTGGAGGGCTGCGGAAAGAAGCGCTTTAGACTTTGGAGCAGTAGATCTAGACGAGTACTTGGATGCGAGATTTTCCTTTTTACGGCGCACAAAGCTCACAGCCTCGGCACACAGTTCTGGCCAGAACGCTAGACAGGATCACGATGCTTAGCAGTGATAGTGAGTTAGCAAGCTTCTCGTTTGTCCGGCAGCAGGGATGAAATGCCTTGTGGCCTGCCGGTTTTGTCTGACACAGCTAGGGGTTCGTGTATTCTGTGCTGCGTCGTGGCAGCTCTATGCTTGGCGTAGGTAATTTGGCGCTTGGATACTCTGTGCGTGGGATTCGAAGGGACGAATGGCTAAATGTTTGATTAAGCTGAGTTATAATGTCTATATACGCTGCGACTGTTTCTTGACCTTGCGCTGCCCTAGCGGTGGTGGGGCTCGCATCGGCGATGCCCTGAAGGGCGTACTCTGTGCGCTGAGGATCGGTGAGAGTATCAGGGCATCCAGAGATGAGCTTAAACTTCACCAGAAAGTAGCTGACAAAGTTCTCTCCGTGCCCCTGCATGCGACATGTAACTGCTTGTTGCCACTGTAGCGAGGTTTACTTGGCGCTGAATTGATCTAGGAACGCTTGCCTGAAAGTTTCATGCGCTGAACATTGACGACCGATGACGGTTCGAATCAGCGGCTGCTGCACGAAGTTTTCTCACGGTTACTGCGAGTAGTGTTGAAGGCTTCCACGAAGCGAAGTTTCGAGCTCATTTCAACTCTTCCATAAAGTGGGACGCTAAAATGCTGCCATACCTACTGAATGTAGGAAGCGATGCAAACTGGTCTGGGAGAGTAGTGACTTGAACTGGTACGGCAGCACGCTGTGACACGTGAAGGAGCTGATGAACTAAACCCGTCAGCAAGTCGGTTGTTTCAGCTGTATCGAGGCGTAAGGTTAGGGTGCCGCGTAGATGCTGTGGTGTCTGGGGAACGTAAAGGAGGCGTCGTTGAGCGGTTTTAGGCGATGTGGGCGGTAAGGCGATTTATTATTTCTTTCTTTCGCCCCGTAGCGCCGAGGTTCCGGCGAGCCAACTTTTCATGGAGGTAATAGGCTGTGAAGACTGCGAGATCCTCCTGTGTATCCACGCTCCAAAAAAAAAGGCGGCATGACGATCGACAAATCAGCGCAAGTGACAAGATACAAAAAGGCGTGTAGGGCGAACCGTTTGGACACTCTGGGCAAGCTACTTCATCGGGCGGGCAGGTGAAACAAAAAGGGCGATGGCGCGAAAGTACTAGGACGAAACAGGCGAGAGGTTTCATTGGGCGGCAGGAACTGCGCCCAATGAAACCTGCGTAAGGAAGGAGTGCTGGCTCGGCAAGTCTGGCGGGACTCTTTATGAGGCGGGCAAGGGGCTACTTTTCTGGGCTGACTGCGTCATTTGGGAGAGGTGACGAAGGCTTGCTGGCGGCCTAAACGCAAGTAAGGCTCAGGAATTCATATAAAATAACATTATTAACCAGCCATGGGGCCTCAAAACGGGTCAAACTACAAGAGCGCGGGCCGTACACGCAAGTCACACCTAGAATTGGGTTCGGGGGCTGGTGTGTACTGTGACTAACAGGTGTCGGTAGTAGTGAGATCGCTTTACAACTCAGTGACGCAAGTTGGTCCGATGGCTAGTTTCGAAGCCTCATACCTCAGCCCACCGGCCCTTATGATTTAGAAGTACTGACTCTTCGGCACGTTCGTATTGATATTCAAGGAAGAAAGGCGCGAACGAGCAGGGACGAGATAGGCAACAAGGACGAGCGCCGAGGAACTAGTGATGTGATTTAGGAGTACTGTCTGTTGGGCTTGTTCGTAATTCATAATCCAGGAAAAAGGCGCAAACAAACAGGGACGACGTAGAAAACACGGAGAAGCGCTGAGGAACTGGGGATGTGATTTAGAAGTACTGGCTCTTCGGCGTGTTGGTAATAAGTATTCAAGGAAGAATGGCGCGGAATGGCGGTGGGTGGTGCCCTGTGTGTGATTGGCTACCACCAGGAGGGAATGTTGGAACAGGTGTTAAATAACGGTGAGGAGAGAAAAGAAGGCAATGGAAACGAGGCTGATGGAAACGAGACGCTTGTTGCTGAACATTTTGAACAAATAGGTTTTGTTCAATTGCCAGTAAACATGTTCGTTATCGTTTCCCTAACTTGCGAGCTTCTGATTTCTTCAATCCGAAGCCTGTGCCACGCTACCATACGGAGTCCGATTCGATACTGAACCGAGCGCCGCAACGAATGCGTATGACGCAGCGCTGTGCGCAAACGCTTACCGGTAAAGATTACTGTTGCGCAAGCTGCCGCGGCGACAGCAGCTTGCGACATCAGGAGTGGCATCCCTATCCTTTCCTGTATAAAGGACTCAGCCTAGCAACTGGTTTTATTGTTTTTCAGCACCGCTGTGGGTAGGCATCGCGTAGTTAGGACAACTGAGGAGCAGCGTGAACACAAGGATCTCAAAAGGAAAATGAAACAGCAATACGACCAGCAGCGGCATGCTGAAAAATTTACTTTTACTCTCATTACTACAATTACTTTAAATTACCGTTATAATCATCACTCTAAAGGAAAAATTGGAGGACGCTAAAGCATCGCCTTCAAGAGTGGAACGTGATATCGTTATCGCACCCCGTTCGCACCGCCCACTCATTCACTAGGCATGCTCTTGACGAGACGAAGGGGTGAAGCGGGTGAGTGGCGCGCCGACTGCCGGGCCGCGCCGTACATTGCGAGGAGGGTGTCTTCTGTGTTTGCCGCATGATGGCTCTGCGTGTGCGCCAAGCGCAGAAAAAATGTAGCGGAAACGTACTGTAGGAAACGTAATGTAGCGGAAACGTGCAGAAGTCGCAGTTTAACTGCGACTTCTGTAATTTACATGCTCATAATTGCCGATATACACGGCAGTATAACTTTCTACGGCACGTTTCTAAGGCAACACCGCATTCACTAGAGGCGCTATTGTCGCCGCCGCCGACGACACCGGCTTTTCTGCGACACGAGTTCCTTAACGCTGTCACGTTAAACAAGCATTGCGTTCTCCCATCTGCTGTTCCAGTGGTGATTTTCAAATGCTTGGCTTGAAATCCACAGTCGCAGGACAGGGATGGCGAATTAGTTTGTATTTTTACTGTTTATCTCTGCAATCAGACCATGAAAATGCCTAGATACGCCATAACAACTTCACTTCTGTTTAGCTTAGCACTTCCATGCTCATTGTACTCTCTGATACCATTTTAAACCCTTCACTTCATTTTGCCATAGACTGGAAAAGGGGCAAGGAGACTCTCGGCGCCCTTGCAAGTGCTGTGAGAGTATGCCGCGCCACCTATCGCCTTTACGCGAACCTAATGAAAATGCAATAATCTTCACGGCGTGACATCAGAGCGCCGTCAGCGGCGTTTCCAGCCAATCGCGTGCTACCACGGTTGGTAAGACACTGTGCCTTCTATATGTGGCTTTCTATATTTTCAATATACGCTGCCCGACTACTTCTGATGCCGGCATTATTATTTTTTATAGCTCACTTCTACACTTTTCTGTTGCGGAATTTTTCGCTTCGTGCCTCTTGTTCTCATTGATAATCCGTTCAGCTACACAGTGCAAACACTTATTCGAGAGGATCGGTAAAAAACTGTTCAGATGCCTAGAGTCAAGTGGCCAATTGCGCATACCGAATGACTCAAATTGGCTTGCGAAATACACACCCAGTGCGCCATGCGAAGTCGCATACAGCCAATGACCCAGGTTTTCTATTCTCAAGTTGTCTACTGGGAGAGATTCCCAGTGGCACATGCTGTTTCACATTTTCGCTGCCTGCCATGGTGGCACAATTGCGTTGGAGTTGCGCTGCTAAGCCCGAAGGACCGGGATCAAGTTCCTGCCTTGAAGGTCCCGCCTATATGGGGATGAAATATAAAACCTACTGTGTACCGTGCATTGAGCGCACGTTAAGGAACCCTATGTGGTGAAGATATTACTCGGTAGTCCAATACAATGTGCCTCATAATCACATTGCGGTTCTCGCAAAAAAACCGCGGACGATAATTTTTATGCATACGTAGGGGCCTAAGTCCGTTGAAACATATCTAATGACCTTAATTCTCCTTTCTTGCACATAACAAGTGACACATGCCCACTTGCCCTTAAAATTGGCACCAATTGTCTATGCTCAAATTCCAACTGCCTTAAGCCCATCAGATCAAAGACTACGCAGTGACAGAAGTTGCCAGGAAAACGTTTAGAGACATCCTGGAAAGTACATGTAGTACGCTAAGGATGCTAATGATGCTATTACGATTAAATAACCTGTGTTGATAAACAATGCGCACAGAAAATATATAGGCCACCCCATTCATTTTTGAGCCCTCTACCGCTGCGTATTTCACACTCTTGGTACACAATATCCGTGAATGAAACAGTCAATTATGCACAGTATAAATTACTTATGTGCTTGAAATTGGGCCTATTTGTGAATAAGTCCACTACATTTTTTGTTGCTAAAGGCTGCTCATTACATGCCAAAATGGCTCTTCAGGAAAAGCTTTTGAAGTCGTTGTCTTACGTTGATTCAGCAGCAGCAGCAGCTACGAGGAAAATGATACCTATGGCCTTCATTGCTTGAATCAAGAACTCCCACTGCCGTTTACATGGTTCCCTCGCACATCATTTATACCAGATTTTTCAGAGCCTCTGACATTTAATTTGCCATAGCTAGTATGGTAAGAACTTTAGAACAATTCACACATAATTCATCATTTGTAAAGCCAACTGTAATACGTATAACGTCAAGTTGTCGGTGAAGTTGCTGCCCCCAGATAACCTTTTCTGTAGATGCTTTACCTGAACGCAATGACGAATGTCTAATTATGACAAATAGTAACAGAAGCTTATGAATGTAGAGAAGCATCACTGTGATTAGGTACAAATATTTTCTACCGATCACTTCCTCCTTCATCACGGTAAAAAAGTACTGTTTATTCGGCACAGAGGCTTTCCGTTCATGACGCATGCCCAGTGTACCAATGGTGGTGCGGCTGGCTAAAACAGCTGTTGCCAAAGCGCTACCGTCGGGACTGGGATCGGTATGCTTTGAATGGATTTTGTTTGATGTCTTCACTATTGCCCCCTTCGCCTGCGACATACGGCATGTTTTTGTGCATCCATGCGCTTGAGAATCAACGGAATGTTTAGGATTCTCGCCGCTTTCGGCAGTATTGTGCTTAGTTCGGGTGGCGGTGTGGCCGTAGGCACGAAGTCCAGGAGGTGCTTGATGTCCCCACCCGGTGCTTTGCTGTCGTCTGTGCACGGTGGCGAGCTGGTCTCACGCTTTGTAGTTTCCAGTTTGCCTGAAAAATTTCATGCTCTTGTTAATGGGGACCTCACGTCGATTTCGATGGTCTTACTCATAAGTGAGTCGAGTATTTCCGTAATTCAGTTGAGATTCATGCACGACACATATGAGAGTTTAGAGATACTTACACGTTCCACAGTTGCAACATGTCCTCTTCATCAAGATCCTTATACATGTGTTGATTAGGCGCTTCATCTTGCACACAGAAATATCAATTAGTCATCACAGAGCCAGTGCAGCACCAACTATACAGGAAGCATATTTAATCTTTCGGAACTACTTTGTAATCGTGCAGTAAGATAACAGACCGTTTTCTGCAAGTACTGTATGGCACACGCAAGTACATTGACATCTCCACTGCAGGACCCTCTGACAGAGCTAGTTTGCGCTACACTGAAATTACCGGAAAAAATGTGTTGGTTACAATCATTGCTCGTTTGGCAAGGGAAAATGTTCCTTTATTTCACACATTCGGGCAACAGGAAATGCGTCGAAAAAGAAGTAAGCAGTCCTTAATGACTTTTTGAAAATTAACAGCAGATTAAAGAACACCATGCACTCGGCTATCCCGTGCATGACACCAATACTCTAGCAGAAAACACGCAATAAAATGTTATGTTTTGCGCAACGCATCGCTCAATACAGGCCACTAACTGCCAGCACACTGCAGAAAAATATTTGTAGAGATAATCAGTAAAAATTCAGAGCTGTAGGAGGAGAGAAACATCGTTCGAGGGACTTACAGCCAAAAAAAAAAAGCCAAATAAAAAAATTTGTGATCTCGAACAGAGAAAGAGAGTAGCGGGAAAACAGCTGCTGAAGTGCAGCTTCACTAAGCCCGGACCCCTGTGTTAGAATTCTACAGTGAGCAGCACTGGCATACCTGACATAAATGTAGGCACTCTACAAGCGATACAAAACAGGTGAATGGAAAAAAAAAAGAAAAACCTTGGAAATTGCAATTCCCACCTGTACAAGAATGTACAGTTCAGTTACAAAGTACAAAGCTCGATACATAGCAAAAAAAATAAAAATAAAAAAATCAAACATGCAACAGCAATAAACTAAGATGTCCACAAAATTACGCAAATAAAGCAATAACGACAATAGCAAATGGAAAAATAAAAATAAGCACATCAAGATCAGTCACTGTGGATATATATGTTGTGATGTTCTGGCGAAGAAGAAGAAGACTGAAGAGACAAGAACAGCAGGGGGAAGAAGAGAAAGAAGTGGTCAAGATGGATCCCTGTATATAAATGAGCGTCTTTTAACTCGTACTTTATATGTATGCGTACGAGTAATGTGTATATATATATATATATATAACAAGAGAAAGCAAGCTCATCCATGTGTCTCTTGTGAAAAGAAATGAATAAAAATGAAACGAGCAAGTGTAGCACCCATGTTTATTGCATTAGTAGCGTGGGTGTTTAATAAAGCAGCAACGCGGTATGAAACCAATTACTGACTACATTTTGTACGACGGAAACGCTCCTAGCAGAGATCTGTATATCCCGTATTTATGGAAGTTCGGGATGGTTGAGGTTAATCAAATTCATGCAACCAGCATTTCCCTTTTGTAATGCGAATTTGTACCTACATGCCCCATGAAATGAGCAAATAAATTCAACCGACATCATTTTGTATTAAAAATATGTAGCAGTTTGTTCTTTGGGGGAAATATTTGCTACTGCACGAAGGGTGAGTTTCTGAAATAATTTTCATTTGGTGATGTTTCGCATAGGTGTTGTTGCATCAGAGTAGCTGACAATAATTTAATGCAGATAGAAACAGTGAATGATATCTAGTTTATTTCACAATAGTGGGGAAGGCATGTCGGTGTCTGTGTAATAGTCCTGTTCGTTCGTTTAGCTTGCTGCAAAGGAACTCGATATGTTTGTACCAAAGTACACTTTCTGAAAATATAACTCTTAGTGTTTTTACCTCACTTAAAATTGTAATTTCCTCATCTCACTTAAATTGTAGTTTCCTCGTCTTCAATCAGATCAATTCGCTTCTTCGGCTGCACCTTATCCCGCACACAGAAATACTCCCGTTCCTTGTGCACTTGGTTCATTTCCGAGCAAACGCAAAGCGAAAAACGCTGCCCGTGGAATAGTAATTGATTGACTGAAAAAAAAAACATTCAGAGGTCTACAATATTCAGTGCCTTTCCACTATGCGAAGAAGGATGACTAGCGAAGCTGTGTATGTGGGCCGCTTAATGACGAGCTACAACTCTGCTTCGGGTGTGCCCGGTATCGCAGTATCTTCGGAATCAGCTTACGTAGGGGGAATGCTTAAAGGCTGTTTCACCTCCGCCGCGGCTCGACCAGTTATTCTTCTATGTTCGGGATCGGCCCACATATGGGGATTACTTACAGCTTACTTCACCGCCGCTGCGGCTCGGCCAGGTATTGCTTGATATTCGGGATCGACCCACATATGGGAAAAGCTTAAAGGCTGCTTCACCTCCACCGTGGCGCGGCCCGGTATTGTACTCTATTCGGCACCGGCCCACGTATGGGGAGTGTTTAAAGCCTGCTTCACTTCCACCGCGGGTCGACCCGGTAGTGCACTATTGTCACGTGGTAGTGACGGTCAAGAAAAAGTTGAAATAACCGATGAGTGTTGGTGTACGAAGCTACTCGGACAGTCCTAAGGCAGTCCGGGATAACAAATTGAAAAACACCCACGGCGAACTAAATTTGGAAGGCATAGAGGGGTGACGGACCTGAACGTTTAAGGTGGTGGCACGGTAGCTTGCGACGTCTGCAAGCAGCTGTGTCACTGAGGCAGCAGTAGCTGTCGCCCAGTTTCGTAAGGAGCGAATGCGGGGGAGGCGGCCGTCAGCCCCGCCACCGATTCCTTGACCACATTCTCGTGTAAGCTCCCGTTGGCGCTCCGGACGAGCAGATGCTATCTTTCGAAATGGCGTACCACACTGAAACACTTGCCAATCGCCTCTCCTCCTCGAGCCCTGCGCGGCCTCTCACTGGTCGCGTCTTCCGCCGCCTCCTTCTCCTTCACCGTCGCTTCTTTTCTTCAGGAAAGGGCACCTTCCAAAGCTTGTTTTTTTACCTGCGGATCAGACACTGATCCCACCGGCACACGCCGCTTCTCTCATCTGGGAGTGCACGTGCACGTCAGACCATAAGTCATCGCTAGGTGCATCCAGTGCCCCACTGCGTGCCTCCTCACCCAAACACCTGCGCCGCGACGCGCGCTCCTAGCTGTTGCCTCTCTATGTCTCGACTAGCCATTTCTCCTCTCGACTTCTCTTTGCATAGCTGCGCCTACTATTCAGTGGTCGTCGGGTACGGCTGGAACCCAAGTTTAAACAGGTCCAATGTTAATAAGATAAAGAGTCACGTAGTCTTTATGGATGGCACCCCTGGTTCATAGCGCCAGTGACTTGTGCTGCCTGGCGAGCTCGCTCGACTAGTTGGAGCTTATTGTCGGCTTCAAGACTGGACAGTACAGCCTCCCAACGCCATGTTAGTAAAGTTAAGAGGTTTGCCACCCCCGTCTGCTTTTGGCAGGCCCATGTGGTGTGATAGAGGGTGGGTTTCGCTCAGGAGTAAATAAGTGGCAAAAGCGCTTAGCGAAGGGAGAGGAAAAAGAGTGCGCGGGGCACAAACGGAGTCAAGGCAACCATGCATACGCGAGACCATCGGCGAAGCGTTGTAGAATATAATGATCGCTGCCACGCAATGCATCTATATCATGGCTTCATTTCACATATGATCAGCTTCACAGCTGACTGCTCTCTATTCCAAATGGAGTATTCATTCTTCAATCCCCGTAGAATCTGTAGTCCGGTTTTACTGTTTGTGTGCCGTTATATCCGTAGTTGGGACGTTGTATCAGACTATGTAGGCTGAGTTCTTGCGATATATTTGTAACTTTTGAGATTTCCGATACATATTCTCGCGGTTTTCGATTTGCACCGGCCACAAATTTTTTCTTCGAACACCCACAAAACATTTCTTGGGTGCTCGAAGACAACAGCATATTTTTACATCAAGTTCGCCATGGAGAATTCAAAGCAGCGTTGTCAGACAGTGACATTTAAAAAAAAAGCGAGTGGTAACGCCAGCGTTGTCATTCAGGTAAGAATTGTCATGCCGCATTTGACTTGCAGCTTATCAAAATAATGCCTGCCCGGCTCTTCATGCAGTGATGCAAGTTTCAGGTTTATGCTTATTGCACGCCTGTCTTTTTTCCAGCTCTCATGTTTGTCTGAGCAGGCATGGCCTTGGTGCAAGTTTCCCGTGAGAAGGTTGGCAAATATGTGCTTTTTTTCTGGAGCCGGTGACCGCCCTGGCCTCCGCGAATAACCTGAAATAATCTCCAATGGCGACTACGGTGCTTCTTCTTGGCGGCTAATAGGACTACCCGTTGTCCATATCAGGCATCGTTCCCAAAGATGGTGAAGTCAATGCCTTCGATAGCTTGGAGATGCTGTGGAAGTTGAGCCATTGCTACATTAAATACAGCTGTCGAGATAACTGCGCCTTGAGGGACTCCATTATTGATTTTTAGTAGGGACTAATCGCCTCTCCGATTCGAAGATTCGGTTCGAGAGGAAGTCTTGCCTCGAGAGGAAGTCTTCCTCTTATGCGTCTGCTTATCATGGATTCAAGTAACGTGACATGCGGTTCTGAGTCAAAAGCCACTCTGGAGCGCAGCTCTTAGGCACCCATTCCTACATTTAGCCTTGGCGTGCCGTGGCGTCGTACCTCCGCGTAACTGAGCGAAGGAGCACAGCGAAGGACAAAAGGGGACGGTGAGCGTGGCGGCATGTGAAAGACGGTGATAGCCAAGATAGCGGGAGGAAGAAAGCGGAGGAAGAGGGTGCAGCGCAAGCATGAGGAGGAAAGTGGAGGAAGACACCTTGACGCACCACCAAAAGTGCTCACGTCAGCGTATCCATGGAAGTGGTGGCACCGGCCGTGCGGGGGAAAGAAAAAAGAACTCCCGAAAGCTCGACTTCACGCACATCGTTCGCCGGAAGCGTTTTCTGCCAAAGAATAAAGTTACATAAGCTGCAGTTCCCCGGAAGCGGCAACGGTGAGGCCGGTCTATTACAGGGTCGCGCGTCGCGGCTTTGCCAGTCGGTGGGGTGATCGATTCGATGCGTCAATATATTGCGAAATGAAAACACTCAAAGAGCTGCGATCAAACTTCGCATTAGGAAGTATCCTAATGGACGCTGAATATTTTCTTGCATCGCTTATGACGAGTTTCCGGGCTCTCGACGCATGAGCGGTACAATAACTTCTCAGAAGAGGAGGAGACTGCCTTGTGTGCTAAGGTGAACGCGAAAATGGGTTTGTCGTTTGTGTAAAAAAAAAAAAAAGAAACAATCTATGCGATTGGAACCATATTTTTTCATTACGTTGCATGCGTTAGAGATCTGTAATATTGGTCCGAGGTTGGCTACGCTTCACGGTGGCTTTGCTGGTTTTGGAAGTGGAATAATAATGACTTTTTCAAGTGGGCACGGATGTCTCCTGATTTACAAATATGATTGATGGGGTCAAGAAGGCCCTGATACTGCTCCTCCAGGAGGTTGTGTAAGGCAGCAAGCTTAATTCCGGCGGGGCCAGGAACACTCACTGCGGATTTTGCTGATCAGTAGCGCATCGTTCAATTGGACCAAGGTAAAGGGTAATTCTGCGATGGAGAGGTAACCATCGATGAAAGTTGCTGTTTGGCTGCCTGGGTTGTTGCCAACGTCTGGTGCTTGTGGAAGGATAGTTTTTGCAACCAGACGAGCCAATCTTTCGACGTCTCCAGGTGTTTTTCCCCTTGTTTTACCGCCACAACCATGTACCTCCTTGCTTGTGGAAACAAATACATGAATAAAAATAAAATAATGCGATGTTCAGAGTGGCATTTCTTCGTTTTCGCCTGCCTTGTATGCCACAGAATGTGTGCCATACCTTAGGAAGCCGAGGTTTGTCATTAAGCTTTGCGCCATCGTCTCTCCATTTCGTGCGTTGCAGCTGGGGCGAATGGCGCCTAGCTAACGAAGACGCCGTAGCATGACGACAATTACAAACAGATGCCCCCATTTAAGTGGACTACGCGCAATAAACCCTACATTACACTCATACAAATGTCCCCTTTGTAACGACTACGCATAACTTTGTCACACCACATGGGCGTGCCCCAACTTGAAGGCAGCCCCGCTAATTCACCCCCCCCCCCCCCCCGAGCTGTGGGAGGCCATGCTGACTAGCTTGTGACCAGCAGCAACTGATGCGGCGGGCCCAGGAGGCAGCAAGAGCAGCAGGAGTCCTGGACTGAGGGCGCCTCCCTGCACAAGCAGAAGATCACCTGCTTGTTCTTTTTTTCCATAAATGCTTTCCTCTTCCTCTTCAGGAATTGCTTTGTTGAGTTGCAATGTTGTGTCTTTAGCACTGTCTTTAGTACTGTTGTGCTCGCTAGCATGTAGCCCAGAGGCTCAGAAAATGCATGTCAGGACTCGGACTTCCTTTTGGTATTTGTTTAATAATTGTTGCTGTTTTGGTAGGCCATTCGCGATCTTTTACTGGGCTGTATGGGTTGCTTTCCTCTTCAACTCTAGGTCTAGTTTTCAGTGTGTGTCTGAAGTCCCAGTTAACTTTTGTTACTGGTTCTATATTAGTGTCGGGCAGTCGGTAGGTATTTCTGTTTCTATAGGGAAGTTGGCACTAACCATTGAATAACTTAACACTGACCCCGTAGCTTTTAGGCTCCTTCTAGTCACCAATGTGAGGTAAAGAGATGTGTGCGCTTACCCTGTAGGCACCGCTAAAAAAACGTCAAATTGCAGGAACATAGTGGGTTATTTGCAGTTTCAACATAGTTGGTTAATTGCAGGAATTACTGGGTTATTTCTTCTGCCAGGCGGCGTGAGGTGGCCGTAAGTCCTTGACTTTCGGCCATCTCCGAAGCCCAGTTGACGGTCCGCAGCTGGACTGAGGTATATTAGCTGGACATTGCTACTTCCCAGTCCGATGTGTTGTTAAGTTGAAGTTCCGCGCTAGGCTTTAGCCCGGGGTGGAACTCCCACCTAACAGTTGCTCAATATATGAGTCAGGTCAGCCTTATGGGCATCGCAGCTTTTGCACTTAGGTGAGAAGCAGCCCGGATATATTAGTGGGTATTTGTAAAGGTAGGCCAATTAGTTTATGCAGTGATTTGCGTGGGGTGGGGTATTTTTGTCTACATTCACGGTAGTCCATAGTAATTTCGCGGAACGTCCCAAGGCGATCCCTCGCTGCACCCAGGTTGAGGCCTCCCACTGCCCGGCTGACGAAACCTCGGGCATAATTGTGGGCAGCCTCATTTCCTGAGTGCGAGGAATGTGCAGGGACCCAGATCATCTGGGTTTGGCAATTAGGTGGTGGATATTTGTTCAGAATTTGCAGGGCGGGTCTGTGGATATTGCTATTGGCAAAATTTCTAACTTTAGTCTTAGAATCGCTAAAAATGATTTCGCGGTGGCGCCATTGATAGCCAGAGCTATAGCTGCCTCTTCTGCTTCATCTGCATGCATGTAACTAACTTTTACTGCAGAGTGGGCCTGGCCTTGTTTGTTCACTATGCCTAGAGAGAAGGCATCTGTACTTGGGTATTCCGCAATGTCGAAGTGAACTGTATAGTGCAGGTCCAAGTAGTGTTTATGTAGAGCTTTAGCTCTCGCTCTCCTTCTCTCCCTAGGATGTTTAGGATGCATGTCGTTTTGGTATTCTGTCAATCCTTGAATGACTGGGGTATATTGGTGAAAGCTTGCATATGGAGGCATGTGTGGATCCATATCGGATTCTCAGATCCTCCAGTGTGTGTCTTCGCACACCAGGTTTGGATAGCCTCTCCAGCTTGGCTAGGTTGTGTGCCTCGGCGAGGTCCTCTAGGGTATTGTGGATTCCAAGTTCTAGGAGCTTGTTGTTAGCCGTGTATCTAGGGAGGTGAAGGGCTTATTTGTATGATTGTATATTTAGGCAGTTGATTTTCTTTTCAGCAGGGTACGGGCGCAGGTAAGGAAGGGAATACACTATTCGTCTCAGGACGAAGGCTTGGACAAGTTGCCTGAGATCCGCTTCTTTCATGCATTTAGGTTTGTTTACTACTCGCTTAATTAGCCGGTTTGTTTGGATAACGCACCCTATAATATTGCTCAGGGTGACAGCGTACTCTTCGTTGTTTTTCACGTGCTTACCCAGGATTCTAAGGGTCTGCACTTCTTGTATGTATGTGCCCTCTACCGTCACCTTGATGTCTGGGTGATGGGAATATAGGGAGTGTTTAACGCCTGGTTCACTTCCATCGCCGGTCGGCCCGGTATTGTACTGCAATCAAGATCGGCCTACGTATGGGGAGTGCTTAACACCTGCTTCACGACAGCCGCGGCTCGCCCAGAATTACTCAATCTTCGGGATTTTCTTCTACACACGGACATGATAATGGAGAAAGCAGCCCTTAACAGCTTCGCTGTAAAAAGTCGTAGCCTTGCCCGAAAGGCCAAGCCTTGTTTCAAAGCTATGGCTATTGAAGGACAGTGCGAAGAGTTGGAAATGCCTCCTATGATGTGAAGCATGTCTCAAGCACCAATAACTATTACAATACATAAACTAATACTCTAGCCACCATCTAAATGACTAAAGCTTAAAAAACAATAGCTGACGTAAAAATAAAAAAGTCGATAAATTCATTTTTTACAGGTACTGCAATTCATCGACGCATATATTAATTCACATTCGACATCGTACGATTGCACTGTCCTCGTACTTGGTAAATTTGATTTTAGTGGTTGTTTTAGCTCTCCCAAGAGAGCTCGGTCCGCGCCAACATTTCTTAATATGTGGGCGCTTCTGCGGAGCTTCCGCCGTTGCCATGGCGTTTCATATATATATATATATATATATATATATATATATATATATATATATATATATATATATATATATATATATATATTGACACGTGTACGTGATTGTCTTTATCGGGCGACACGTTTTACCACCTAACAAATGTTATCGCACAGCGCAGAACGCGCCTGCATGTATTGGAAGTTTCTGGAATGTTATCGATGCTTCTATTTGCTGTCTCTGCCCGAACCTTGTGTAATCTGATCGCATGTGTGCACGACGCGAATAATGTAGAACTTTGTGGAAGACACGCGGGCCCCAGCGATTGCTCTGGAACGTTCGACGACTGAGGTATAAAAGCCGACGCGCTTGACCCGCTGGTCAGATTTTTGACAATCGCCGACTGTGTTCGCCGCTATCGTTGTGCTTTAAGTGTAGCTTGTCTTTGTGGGCACAGGTTCGCCCAATAAAAGCTAGTTTTGTCTTTCACAGTATTGCTACTGTGTTTTATAACGTCACTACCACGTGACAATATATACTGTAAAAGAAGGAGCAGTGCGGTTGTGGCTATGAGAGAGACAACGACGACGAGAGAGAAAAACCTTGTTTCGGTGCTCGATCAGCTGTACTACCTCTCACTGCTCTATCGTTCTATTCGCGAACGCTTCCTGCCCAAACTGCTTCGCGACATTTGGTGGAAGGTGCTGGACCTTTTGCAAACCTTGAACTCCTAAGCCGGGCGATTCCTGTCACATGTCCCATGCCTGAGGAGACTAGTCCTACCGATCCACCCCAGGCACCGCCTCCGATCGTCTGTCCTGGTGCGCAACGCCAACGGGATCCCCCCATATTGAATGGTACTGACGGTCATGACGTAGAGGACTGACTGTCATTGTACAACCTATTGTGTGTCCACAACAAATGGACTGAAGCTGACAAGCTTGGTGACGTACCATTCTACTTTTCTGAGGTCGCCCATCTTTTGTTCCGAAACCATGATGTTGACGTTTCCGCCTGCACAGCGAACAACACTTCAAGAATACTTCTGTCGCCCTGCTGTGCGCAAACTTCGGGTTGAACAACAGCTTCAATGTCGTGCCCAACAAAAGGGCGAAATATTTACGAGCTACATTGAAGATGTAGTTGACCTTTGCCGGCGTATAGACTCAGGTATGACCGAAGATGACAGATAGGCAGAGAAGATGACGACTTCGATATGCTGAGAATCCTCAGATGGTAAACGACATCATAAAGCTTTGCCAGAGCTATGAGGAGCTACGCAAACAGCGGCTTTCTACACGCTGAGCTCTCTCTCTGGACGTCGCGCTTTCAGCTCTGAGTGATGGTGTCCATGCTACTCCTTGCAGCTTAGCAATCTTCGACGAAATCAAGCAATTTGTACGAGAAGAAGAGAAACACCGACTTTCTCTTCTGCCAGTCAGTACAGCGTCCGGCTCGCCCTTGTCTCCCGATCTCCGTCAGGTGGTACAAGAACAAGTCACGAACGCTGTACCAATTGCTCATCATTAAAACTTCTTTCTGGGCGAGTTGGTGCATACTTGACATAAAAATTGTTACAGCGCAAACACATGCAACCACAAAGTATGAAGGACAGGACACAAGCGCTTGTGTCCCGTCCTTCATACTTTGTGGTTGCATGTGTTTGCGCTGTAACAATTTTTATGTCAATTGCTCATCAACCGCCTCCTACGCCTGTTCCGCTTACGTACGCTGCCGTTGTCGCGAATCCAAGGCCTCCGTCTGCAGCTATTCAATCCAGACTTACCAGCGCCTTTCCCTCACCTCCGCAAGCAACTGCAACATATGCACCTATAACCAACTACTGGCCGCTACAGCTGCCCATGTGCCGACCTCATAAATATTCCCATTAGTCATCGTCCACTGTTCTCAATCCATGGCGTACCCATGACAACCGACCTATCAGTTATTCGTGCGGCCTTCCTGGACATGTAGCACAGCTTTGCCGCCAGCGCGGATGGTATTCTTCGGATTCTCCGAGGGCACAAAGCAGCGGTTTCGACTCTCCGTCCCGTTCCGCTTATGCAGCTCAGCTGTTCGAAGCCTCACCTCCTGCTTCCGGAACCTTCAACACCCGTCAGTCGCCGTCTTCCCGTCGGCGTTCTCTGTCGCCGCTTCTTCGTCGGATAGTTTCCGTCGCCCAGAAGCTGTCCGAGAGGAAAACTAAGGACCGCAGTTCCGGAGGCGAGAAATGCGATGTCAACGAACTCCTCAAGGCCTCATTTATTTCTGCGAACGCCCTTGAAGTTTATGCGGAAGACATTGCCGTTCATGCGGTTGTAGACACGTGAGCAGCAATATCAGTGATGTCGGACCAGTTTCGTCTTAACCTTAGAAGAGTTGCGACGCCATATTCTGCCATTTCATTACGTACAGCAAGCGATGCGCCATTGGAACCCTTAGGGAAGTGTACCGTGCGTGTTGTTATCAGCGGCCCTTTATACCATATTGAGTTCGTTCTTTTGCCTCGCTGCTAGCATGCCATGATTTTAGAACGCGACTTTCTGTGTTCTCATAATTCCGTTATAGACTGTGCGCGTGCTGAACTCGTGCTGTTTCCAATCGGCAACAACGTTTTTAAAGGTACTGATGACGCTTCCAGTCGTGTGTTCGTCACCGCTGACAGCGATATTCCTCCATACTGTGCCGCACTTGTATCAGTTTCCTGCGGTGGGTTTTCCGACTCCACAATTCTTTTCACGCCGTCTAAGCTTGTTGCTAGCCTTCATCACATCTTGCTTCCTTTTGCTCTTCTTGCCATTCGACAAGGTTAGTGCCCGTTATGTACCGAACCTGTTTCCTTGCCCTGCTAGCCTGCTCCGCGATGAGTGTCTTGGTTATGCTGATGAAATTGAACCAAGCTTCCTTTGCGATGTGCCTAAGGACCCGGCATCTCCTCCGGTTGACGCTCTGGCCCTTCAAGTTTCTCCTCCCACGCTGCCGTGTGATCCAACATTTTCCTGGTGTATGGATCCCAGCCTCACTCCAGGTCATCACGCCCAGATCGTCGATCTCTTTGACCGCTTTCGCACGTCCTTCCACCTACAACAATCTCACTTAGGCCGTACTTCCACTGTTGTCCACCACATCGACACGGTAACCATGCGCCTTTGCGCCACAGGCCTTATCGTGTATCCGCCACGGAGCGTAGTGTCATCGCTGAGCAAGTTGGAGACATGCTCCAACGCGGCGTAATGCAATCTTAACAAACCTAGGTTTCTGCTGTAGTGCTGGTCAAAAAGAAAGATGGAACAATTCGCTTTTGCGTGGACTACCGGTGACTCAATAAGATCACCCGCAAAAACGTTTATCCAATACCCCGTATTGACGACGCGCTAGACTGCCTCCAAGGTGCCGAATTCTTCTCATCTTTAGACTTACGATCCGGCTACTTGCAAGTGCCAGTGGCTGAGGCAGACCGTCCAAAAACGGCCTTGATCACACCTGATGGTTTATTTGAATTCACCGTGACGCCATTTGGCCTGTATAACGCACTTGCAGCATTTGAAAGATTGATGGATAACATCTTGCGTGGCCTCAAACGGAAGATATGCCTGTGTTATCTGGACGACATCGTCATCTTTTCACCAGACTTTCCTTCCCACTTACTTCAACTTGAATACATCCTCAAATCTATCGCCGATGCTGGCCTCCAGCTTAGCTTGAAGAAGTGTTGCTTCGCTGCCCGGCAGGTGGTAATCCTCGGCCATGTCGTGTCGAAAGAAGGTGTACTCCCCTGATCCGGCGAAACTACAAGCTTTTGCCCAGTTTCCGCGACCAAGCACCTTGAAAGAATAGCGCAGCTTCATTAGGTTAGCGTCACACTTCTGCCGTTTAATCCGCAAATTCGCCTCCATAATAGCACCTTTAACGCAGCATCTTGTATCGTCGCTCTTGTATTGTAAATTGCTGTTCTCTTCCGAGACTGTTAAACATTACTTTAGTTATCTGCAGATTAATTTTTAGACCCACTCTTCTGCTTTGCTTCTCCAGGTCAGTGAGCATGCATTGCAATTGGTCCCCCGAGTTACTAAGCAAGGCAATATCATCAGCGAATTGCGAGTTACTAAGGTATTCTCCAGCAACATTTATCCCCAATTCTTCCCAATCCAGGTCTCTGAATACCTCCTGTAAGCACGCTGTGAATAGCATTGGATAGATGGTATTTCTTTGCCTGACGCCTTTCTTCGTTGGGATTTTGCTGCTTTCTTTATGGTGGACTATGGTGGCTGCGGAGCCGCTATATATATATTTCAGTATTTTTACATACGGCTCGTCTACACCCTGATTCCATAATGCCTCCATGAGTGCGGAGCTTTCGACAGAATCAAACGCTTTCTCGTAATCAAGGAAAGCTATATATAAGGGTTGGTTATATTCCGCACATTTCTCTATCACCTGGTTAAAAGCGTGAATATGGTCTAATGTTGAGTAGCCTTTACGGAATCCTGCCTTGTCCTTTGCTTGACGGAAGTCTAAGGTGTTCCTGATTCTATTTGCCATTACCTTAGTAAATAGTTTGTAGGCAACTGACAGTAGGCTGATCTGTCTATAATTTTTCAAGTCTGGCGTTCCCTTTCTTATGGATTAGGATTATGTTAGCGTTCTTCCAAGATTCCGGTACGCTCGAGGTCATGAGGCATTGCGTATACAGGGTGGCCAGTTTCTCTAGAACAATCTGCCCACCATCCTTCAACAAATCTGCTGTTACCTGATCCTCCCCAGCTGCCTTCCCCCTTTGCATAGTTCCCAAGGCTTTCTTTACTTCTTCCGGCGTTACCTGTAAGATTTCGAATTCCTCTAGACTATTCTCTCTTCCATTGTCGTCGTGGGTGCCACTGGTACTGTATAAATCTCTATAGAACTCCTCAGCCACTTGAACTATCTCATCCATATTAGTAATGATATTGCCCGCTTTGTCTCTTAACGCATACATCTGATTCTTGCAAATTCCTTGTTTCTTCTTCACTGCTTTTAGACTTCCTCCGTTCAAGAGAGCATGTTCAATTCTATACATATTATAGTTGCTTATGTCAGCTGTCTTGCGCTTGTTGATTAACTTCGAAAGTTCTGCCAGTTCTATTCTAGCTGTAGGGTTAGAGGCTTTGATACATTGGCGTTTCTTGATCAGATCTTTCGTCTCCTGCGATAGCTTGCTGGTATCCTGTCTAACGGAGTTACCACCGACTTCTATTGCACACTCCTTAATGATGCCCCCAAGATTATGCCCACACTCTTTGGTGTATGGTAATGCTACTGTAAATTTTTCGGGGCTGCATTGAAAACAAGGGCTGCTAATGCGCCCACAGTAGAACGCTCAGTAGTGTGGCGAGGGCTGCCATCATGACAAAAGGAGCATAGTGCCAGTCGGAACAAGGACACCTGAATAAAGGTAGGCTGCCACAAAGCCACGGTCTTGCGCTGATACCGTGCCTGACTTAGACGACCTTGAATTCTTGATCAATATTTATTTGCCCAAAGTCGCTACAGTCATGGTGGAAAGGACGTAAAACGGCAGTGTGCCTGCTGAAGGGTACGATCGTCTCTGCTTACTAGGCTAAAAAGCTTCCCGAAGTTCTTCGACCACAACTATGCCTTCTGAATTGCATTGAAGAGCCACATTATATAAACAACGCGTGTAGCGAGATCTTGCGATACCACGATGCCTTCCATGAACTCCGTAACGACTTTGTCTAGAATCTTGGGTTACCACCGTGTGCTCCCTCCATTTCTGAAGTCTTTAAGAAGTACTTGGCTCCGTATTGCGGCGTAAGCCTTATATTGTTTCCTTGCAAAGATGCCGAGGGCAAAAACCGGGTTTCAGTTTAAAAAATAAATTATGGGGTTTAACGTGCCAAAACCACTTTCTGATTATGAGGCACGCCGTAGTGGAGGACTCCGGAAATTTCGACCACCTGGGGTTCTTTAACGTGCATCTAAATCTAAGTGCACGGGTGTTTTCGCATTTCGCCCCCATCGAAATGCGGCCGCCGCGGCCGAGTTTCGATCCCGCGAGCTCGTGCCCAGCAGCCCAACACCATAGCCACTGAGCAACCACGGCGGGTTCGGGTTTCCTTTTTGTCAATGGCATGGTCAGGACAGAAATAGGCCACATTTCCTGACGCGCTTGCGTATACATGAGAAAAATGTTAGGATTGCTCCTTCGTACTACGGACGTGAACCCACTTTCACCCATTTGCCCCCAGCCAGCCTGCACTACACGACCACGGATATATACCGTGCAATAAACTATACCCCTGAGTAGCTTTCGAGGCGTAACATAATATAGAATGGTGTGTCATCACATGGAACACAGAGATATTGGATACTGTCAAAAAGTAGGGCAAAATTCTTCTGCAAATTTCTATGGAGGATATCCTACAGTAAAACGACATCTTTAGAACCAATAAGAGAGTTCAATAGTTTAACACACGTTACAAATGTGTTAGGTTTTTGAAGAAACGATATGTTTTGCTGATAGGCCTGCATAGCCTATGGAAAGCTCGTATTCAAGGCCAAAATGCAGAAAAAAACAATTTCCACAACATCGCATTTCTCTGAAATATTATGCACTTATAGGACATTTACGATCACGCACGATTACATCATAGTAAATGAGGGTGTATTTTGTTCTTTCGACCTCATATTCAAAGACGCTGCTCATATTTGTTCGTCTCGTTGGACTATATTGTCTCCGGACGTACAAGTCAACAGTGAACGTGTCACCACTGGAAGTTACCTCAAGGGCCGGAACCTTGACAAGGTATGTTTTTAAAACTGGCCCTCGAACTGTCGTTTATTCATTATTTGGAATAACTTTCCCTTCACCACTTTTCGCTTGCATGTTTGTCATAGCTTCATCATTTCCCAAATCAAAAAGACAAAGTAGAGTTATTGGTTTGCAAGATGTCCATGCCAAGTCATCAGGACCTCAACGGTCGTCATAATGACAACTGGTCCTCTTTGATTCGCAGCCTCACCATGAACTGTTTGCAAGTTTGCCAGATGGAGGGGTACCAGGCCTATACAAGAAAGCAGCAGTCTACAGTTTTGAATGAAACCGCTGAGGAACGCCAGAATTGCAACAGCGTGAGTGGTAAGGTTACGTTCCACTATTCCGTCAACAATGATAAGTACATAAGCAAGAGGAACCAGAAAGAATTCAAAGCAAGTCATGACCATTCACGCATGTACGTCCACACACACTCAGACAATAAATAGAAGGTACTCATCAGTAATTACTGTAACAGCGTAACTAGCACCAACACAACTTTCCGCTGTTAAACACGTGGAGCCGTCATTCTTGAAGAAACCGTGCCCTAATTGTATTTAATGAGCGTTTGCTCATTTTCATTATTTAAAAACTTCTTGCGCGCAAATAAACAGGGACAAAGAAGAGGAACAACACAAGGACGAGCGCTTGTGTTGTCCTCTTCGTGCTCGTCCTTGTGTTGCTCCACTTCTTTATCCCTGTGTGTTCGCGCACAAAAAGTTTTTAAATAATGATTCCGTTCCAACTAGGCCGACTCGCAATTAGGCTTATTTTCATTTCGCCCTCACCTCTATCTGGCTTGCCCCATTATTAGCAGCGGACGCCGATATACCAACACTCGCATGGAAACTCATCACGTCGCTTCCAAGCTGGTTTCTGAGATATCGAGGCGCGAGGCCAGTGTTATTTAAATCGAACGGAACTTAGTTATTATTGACTGTTATAACACGCCCAGCTTTAACTTCCTATGCAGTCACAATATGCGCCATGATACATTCAATGTGCTGTAAGCATGATCGCATTTATGTTTCACCGCTGGACATACGTAGCATTAATCAGCTTTCTGGAGAAGGACAATTAGGAATGATTAGTGTTAGCAATTCTTGAGGTTTTGTATTGTTCCTCCAATGGAACTTATATTATTTTATTGTTGTTACCTTCGTCATCGTAATGAATTCGTAGTCATGGCGGAAGTTACATATGGTCTTTGAATTTGGTCTAACAATTACATTTTGCTGCATAAATGTCCCCTCAACGTTATTCTTCTATGCCGTCGTATTCTCCGTCACCCTAGAACGCATTTCTTCCTTATAGTAGACAACTATAACAGATTGTTGCCACATAAGGGAGTTGTGTCTAGAAATTTATTTTCATTCTCTACAGTATTAAAGACAACAGACTACCCTAGGCGCAGCTCATCGACGTGAAGCAACCGCATAGCTTTGCTTAACTTTTCTGGTCGGCACACTTTCTAACCTCATGTTTTCGAAATCTTGGGTAAATTTTGTTCATGCTTTCACACAATGTACCTTTCTGGCGAGCTACAAGATAATGCTAATCGCTGAATCGTCGTTGTATTCCTTTAACTTTTGCGTGCGTAGCAGTTAGATATTGTTAGTACTTTGAAAATCATCGAGGAGATTGCGTGACATTAGCGTGTGTCTACCATATAGAGGGTCCCGTACGCGGGGAAGGAGTGTGACGTTTTCACTTTGTGAAACATTCCACAGTGATAACAACACACTCATCGATTATTGCAGCGGGATAAAGGAGAACTCTATCATGTAGCGTCTTGGCTTGCACTAGTCGGCGTGCGATGCTTCAAGAAAATATTGTTGCAGGAAGAATACATTCTGCCAAGATGGCGCAGACTTAAAAGCAAATAAAGGTTACTTTCACTTATGCGCCCGTCCTGTCGTTTGTGTTGCTCGGTACGCATCTGTTTCGCACCGGTATTTTTCCTTGACTTTATCAAAATGTGAACTGCTAAAAACAGCAGCCATGACAATATAACTACAGAATGCTGCAAATACACGCACACACTGTTTTTCCTGACATTTTCTGGTGAAATGACATTTAATACCTTGTGCAATGAGAGCAAAAGAGCTGTCTCTAAGCACCACCTTATATTTTCAATGCCTGTGGATCGCGACGAAAATGAGAGAGCGTAACATGAGCTTCAGCTGAAATAAGAACAATGCAATCTGGCAGGAACATCACACCAATGCAGGATGCGAATAAAATACCCTTGATTAGGCACAGTGACGGAGCAACGCAAGAAGTATGTGCTATCTGCTTGTACAGAATTTCTATAGATAGTTTCCAGTAAACGTTGCCGTGCACCCGCCAAGGGGTGAGCGCAACCTTCACTGGCATGCCTAAGACAAAAAAAAAAAGAAATATCACTGGGTTCGATTCATAAATAATATTTATGTAGGAGACCTATTTTAACCAGCAATTAACGAAGGCAACAAGTAAGCTCCTGCAAGTTTATGCACAGAAATGCATCTGACATGAATAAAGGCGCTCAGTCATAGCTTGCGGGAGTTCAGTCGGGCATAATGTCTGAAAATGCTTGACTCGATGCTCTGGCAAAGACAGGAAAATGCATTAAAACACCGAACATTTGATTACACACGTGGTTTAACACAGACGAGATATTTTATATGTGGCACTTTTTGATGTTACAATTAATACCTGTTTGTAAACCACGGCAATTTACCGCCTCTTCTGCGTTCTTGATGCTGGATGTCAGAATCTAGTCGAGGAGCGATTGTCTTGTGGCTGAAGGAGGAAACATAATTGCTAACGTAAAAACAAAGTTGCAACAAACATATACATATATAAACTTAGAATGGGGGATCAAGCATCAACCAGTAGCTTCGGCGCTATCTTGTCGCAAATATTTTCATGCAATTAGCACTTTTGCTTACTTCAAGCGTTTTGCATCTCGCGCGTTGGACCACCAAATTCCTACATATGTCGAAGAGTGTCTGGAACGGGGCAATCGAACATCCCTAGGATATCTGCTAAAATTCTCTGGATCATTTTTCTTGGATGTCTATAACATCGTCACATGCAAGCGTATTAATGTTTGTAAGCACGTCCTAGGAACCTCGGAATGAGATTTTCTGACGTCGTAGAGATGTTTTAATATGAATTATTGTTATGGCATAATCACGAGTACGTCCTGAGGACATCGGCCCATTTGGTTGTGCACTTAGGATTGATCATGGATCACAAATTAACATAATAGGCACGTTCCTCAGAATGTGCCCTAGCAGTGCAACATTCCCGTTGCATTTTAAATAGCGCCAACAATGTAAGCTTGGCCTGGTTTTCTGGTGCTTTGTGGGACGTTGATGTGAAAGGAACTCCATGGCGCTTCAAGATCCATCGCAGTGGTTAAATAAAACGAGCAAACGTTCTTGTCATGCAAAAGCCGTAGTACGAGGCGACAGGCCCGGAATACTGCACACCGCATCTCAAAGAATGCTAAACAAGGCTGCGGTGCAGCTAAGCGTTGTGCACACAATTTCCTGTGACGGTAATACATACATTACAAAGATCTTGATAAAGGTCCATTAAATCATAACATATACTCAAAACTACAATCAGTCAGGAGGTGCAAACTATAATTTTTGCTCTAACAGGAACGAAGCTACAGAACTGTTTTGCAGGCTGCTTAATCATTTAAAATTTCATAAAAAATAAAGCAAACATTTTAACAAAACAGTTGCAGGAAATCAAAAGTTCAACTCTCAAATGCACTCCTTAGTTTTCAATAAATTAATGGAAATAAATAAGCCAGTATTTTCATCGTACAAGCTCAGGTTGTGATGCACCATGACCTGTAAAATTTTTAGGAAATAAACAGCTTTTAACTGCAATTTCTGTAGGAAAAAAATTCACCTCTCATGGGGGCTATTACAGAAGTTATCATGACACTTACGGTGGGATCCCCTCCAGGGTCTCAGGCGCATCAACGACAAGTTTGCTGGAAAGTTCAGATATGTCAGCTACTATAAGGAAGTTACAAGAGCTTTAGTGCATGCCTTCTGCAGTATTTACATACACTAACACAAGTTATGCCCAACGTATCACAACTACCTTAGGCGTTAACGAAGTTGCGTGATACTAGTTTGGTGGTCGTAGACACAAACAGCTGCTCTATGGTCGCCCATTTATAGTGCAAATGCACTCCGCATCCATGGAACATCCTTGTTAATTTCATCAGCGCAAAAAATTTTCGAATAGTGATGAGAGGATTTGAGTGGCGCTAACACATTCCAGACGCACCTCAGGCAGTAAAGCAGTTTTAAAATTTCTTTTTAAGGGTGGGGCACAAAGTAAGTTATTAGGAGGCCTATTGCGGCTGGCTCAATTCTGCGATTGCAGGCACTGAAAATTTGCTGCGAAGTCTACAAATATTCATTCAGGCATTCTGCAGGCCTGAATGAAGGCTCATTTCAGGCTCACTGTAGGAGTTACAGACGCGAACACACTGGGGAGTTCACAGGTAAAAGAACCGTTAGAAGATACTTGCTTCAGTAGAAAACAAAACTGAGTTCACTGGTACTAGAATGTACTAGAACTTACAAAATCCTGCTGTGCTTGAGTTGTGACATATAAAAGTTCACCTCAAGAGGTCCCAGGCTCGAAGGCCTCTAAGCAAATTAATAGAGACTAAATGGTGCCTTTCTTGCGTGGTCACAGTCAAATACCGCTGAAGATTTCACAGGTACATTGTCTACCACACGATTCACCAAAATCTTCCAGCAAGCTTGCTTCACTGGTCACAGATGCAAAAATGTATTGTATGAGTTCCCCCGTACTAAATGTTGAGAGGATGTGTGGGGGCTTGCTTCAGCGGTCACACAAGAATAAATTGATCCTAATAAGCCAAGGGTATCAGACGGACTCAAAGGAAGTGACCAGAAGCTTATTGTGGCTGTTCTTCCACTACTGCAGATACAAAATGCTTCTGAAAAGATCATAGGTATCTTCATCACTGCTCAATTTTCTAAAGTTTGCGGCAGGTTGGCCTCAGCGGTCGCAGGTACAAAATGCACTGCAAATCACAAGCAATAAGAAACTTAGTGGGGTATTTCAGTGGACTTGCTTCAACAGTCACAGAGGCAAGTTATCCCACTGTTCACAGATACATCGGCCCTTAAGGAAGGTACCACTTGGCGGTTGCAGCCTTTCATCCATGGTTGCAGTTGCAGAATAGAAGAGGTCGCGGATCCACTGGGGACTACGCAATTTACTAGTAACGCTGGAGGATCATTTCAGCGGTCGAAGACAGTAAAATACTCTGTTAAGATCAGACGTGCTAAGAAAGCTAGCCAACAAAGTTACCAGATATATGTGGGCTTGTTTCAGTATTGAGCAGTTACGAAGAATGATATCAACCTCAAATGACATCAGGCTCATGAAAGGCACGCAGCATGGCTGTAAAGTATGGAACAAAGGCATGTTAGAAATGTGTACACTAATTACCATCCACCATGTGTATGTTAACAGCAATCTTCTGGTTCTGACAACTTGGGTCTCTTGGGGCTTTATACAAACTATTTGAGCTGACAGCCACCAGAAAACAAGTAATAATTTTATTTCAGTGCAAAGTTAAAAGCAATAATCTTAGTGCCTCTACGTCAGCATGGTTTTGTAAAGCGAGCTGATAACAGTAACAATGGTGCAGTTTCTCCCAATGGCGAACAGCGATAGCGATAGCAAATTACCAGGCAGCTATATGTATTACCCACCTGTACGTGCCATCGCCAGTGTAAATTACAGTAAACCTTCCACTACTTAATAAGCTAACAAGCCTGGTGTTGTGTGCGAATACAAATATGAACACATCTCACTCGGTGACAGGGGAAACTCGCAGATGGAACACTGTCGTGCTGAAGCCAAGAAGCAGCTACAAGCAATCGTTTTTTGCTTCTTGGAGCCACAACGCGTTGCCACAGCTTCTGCTAAGTTTACGCGACCTTTGACATTATAGCTGCCTGGGCACCACGCTAACGAAGGAGCACCCCACCGTGGCGCACGTACCCTGCTTACTCAGCGTCAGCGGAATTTCGCCTGGAGTGTCCCTACAGTTTCTATTAGAATAAAAACAAATCAGACGAATGTCGACTATAGCTTCACTAACAATACCATGTTAACCTGAGGATAGAACGATCCCCAAATCTTGTACTGTATGTTTAGTTTGAATAACAGCGCAAGGACAGCAGAGGGGACAGGAGAGACAGCAGAGCCGTTGATTTTCCACAGTTTATTTTCTTCTGTGAAGACACTCCTTTTTCAGCATCCCATCTGTCGCGCTGACAAGGATGTCAGATACCTCCGGCTATCAATACGCTTGAATTTTGTGTGGCTTTGTCGCGGTGGTCTGTGCATCGTTCGTGTGCTAGTGTGGGGCTACATACCTTGGTATGCTTTCTGAAAAAAAAAAAATAAACTGTTGGAAGTGAGCCCTCTGTTCTGTCTTCTCTCCCATTTGCTGTTACTTGTTCTTCAAATTTAAAAGCATGTTTCACGAAGAAGCCTAATCAAACCCCTTCTTCTTCAGTACGCCTTGCACACATGTCAGAACACACGCTGTGCAAATGATAGCAAGTGCGAGGGGAAAGAAAACTGAAGCAGCTCGGCTGCCCAACCACATATGTTATTAAAGCGGAAAGCTTTAAAGGCTCATGGTGAAGTTTGTGTCAGCAGACTTGACCGCCGGAGTGTCCGCGAACCGTCATCACGCCATATGAAGATAGATTAAAGAGAATAAAGAATGAAAAATGATTGATAGTGACAGTTACTGAATGATAACGTTATAACAGAGAGTGGTAGCGGTTAATAATGACTAGTTATGATTAACGATGACTACTAATTGCTTGTAATGAATACTAATGGCTACGAAATGACCAGCATGTCTTACGACGGCTGGTAATGACTACAATTGATTATAAATGTCTAAATATGCATACTAGTGAGCAGTAATGACTAATAATCACTGAAATGACTTGCAATGACTACTAATCAACGACAAATTATAACGACTACAATTGATTAGAAATGACTAAAACACTTTGTAATGACCAGTAATGACTAATAATGACTGAAATGACTTGTAATGGCTACTGATGACTATGATATGACCAACTTGTCTAATGACGGCTTGTAATTGCCACAATTGATTATAAATTACTAAATATGCTTAGGAGTGTGAGGTAATGGCTAAAAGCATGAAGAGAAAGAGAAGAGGCAAGAAGAAAGAGGCGAATGATAAGAGGAGGAAGAGTAGGTTTTCACCGTTCACCTCTTACGAGAGATCTTAAGAGACCCTGTAATTTTTCTTCTTTTGAAAATTGACAAACTTCTATATATCGGCCCATTCGACAAATTTACATTGCGCGACTTAGAGCATGCATTACTTGAATACTCAATCTTCGCAACCTTTAATTCTATGTTTTTTTAGTTCCGGTATTTTTTGTTGCCGAGCAGCTTTTCGGCCACGCGAAATTTTACGAATTGGGTTTACTTTTTTCCTTTAAATATTTTTTCTAGGTATTGCATATTCCGCGTTTTATTAGTCTTCGCCTACGAAAGCACTCAAAAGGAAAGCATTGATCGTACTTTGGTGTTATTTTGTTAATCAGTGCTTCGAGGCATAATCGGGGTCATTGGAAAGAAAGGCTGTGCACCAGTCGGTTTCGGAAATGAACGCTAGGATTAGTTCATCTCTATTTTGGTGGACAAATCGAATGCGCGCAGAACTTTGCTGTGCTTCGCGATAACAACAGTCTCCTCGAATGGAAGCAGAAACAATAAGGTGATGAGTGACATCATTTAATATTGTCCCCGAATTCATACAGTACCGTTCCACGTTGGTTATCATAACATCGGCAACTGTTGAAATGTAACACGTGATACGGGTTGGCTTCGGGACCAGATTAAAGAAAGCGAAAGCATGAAGTAAGGAAACTAATTCTTTTTGAGAAGTGGAACTGCACTGTATGTTGATGTTTACACCACCCGACAAGAATTATACTTTTTCCTTGACAGTGACGCAGTGAACCACATCTCGTTGGCTCGAGTCTGATGCCGTATACGATCGTGCGGAGCCATAGGTAAGCGTCCAAAACGAGTCGAAGAAGCCGAACTGCGAAAGGAGCAACGCGACGATGCGAGACGAAGCATTGCCAAGTGTGCAGCAGGCTTCAGATTCCACATGTTACAGGTATACAACATGCTGCCAAACTTTTTATTTCTGTGCGCTATGAATGGTTCAATATACTGCTCGCACCCTGGCTGTGTTTGGCCTGCAACATCCACATCATTTAGGAGGAGGACTACAGGGCCACCCAGGCGTTCAATACTAAGTTGTAGTTCTGCATTCCACCTGTTGAACCAGCAGCTCCACTGAAGGACTAGGCAGTGGCATGGATTCTTGCTACACTACGATTCTTGCGGACAGCCATGGCGCTCAGAGTTTAGCCTCGTAGTGGCTCGTTTGAAGTATAAGAGTGGGTTAACTCTGAGGCGCGAAGTGCTATCGCGAGAGATAATGCTCGTTGCTACTCGTGCATAAAATTTCAGAGGTTCAGCCGGAGTGTTTCGTGTCATTGCATGGCCCCTACTTGGTCTCTTCAGTGCGGACAGATGGTTTAATTGCATTTGCATGGCGTGGCATCCGCGTAAGGCCTCAAGGGCATTCGCACAGTCCACACGCTGCGTGATTAGCGGCGGAATGCCATACGCTATGTTGCAGTACTGAATTAAGGGGACAGGGCTATGAAGCCTGGCATACCATGTGATTGCGTGCGGCGTGGCGCCACTTTTGCATGGCGTGGCGCCAATTGCATTTGCATGGCGTGGCATCCGCGTAAGGCCTCAAGGGCATTCGCACAGTCCACACGCTGCGTGATTAGCGGCGGAATGCCATACGCTATGTTGCAGTACTGAATTAAGGGGACAGGGCTATGAAGCCTGGCATACCATGTGATTGCGTGCGGCGTGGCGCCACTTTTGCATCCTATTTTGCTTCGCGGATGCCGAAGTCTTACTCTGCTTTAACCTGTTTGGTGGGCTTCACTGCTTGGACATCTGTATTTCCAACACTCACATGCACCCTCATCAAATGAATCGCAAGCCGGCTTTAGAGATGTCTAGGCTGTAAATCAGTGTTATTTAAATAACAAGAAACTTAGCTATCATTGACTGTTGTACCGCGCGGAGCTTTCACTTCGTATGTAATGACAACACACGCCATGATACTTTCTATGTGCGGCAAGCGTGATCGCGTTTACCTTTCATCGCAGGCTATCATTAGTATTTATCAGCATTCCGGCAGTGGATATTTAGGAATATTTGGTGTTAACCATTCCTGACGCTTTTCTATGTTATTCCTTGGGAACCTATTATTGTTTCATTGTCGTTACCTTCGCTATAATATTGAAATTATAATTATCACTGAAGTTGAAGAGGGCACTTGAATTCCATCTAACAATTACTTTGTGCTGCATAAATGTTCCCCAGCGCTTACTCTTTGATGCCGCCCTATTCTACGTCACCCTCCAACATTTTCCTTCCTCATAGTAGACAATATAACAGACGGGCGCTACACCTGATGAAGTTGGGTCTATAAATTTAATTCTTTCCATACAGAAAAAAAAGAACAGATCAGCCTGGGCACAGCCTATTGACGTGAACCAATAGCGTAGCTTTGCTTAACAATTCTGGTCGGCACACTTTCTAACCTCACGATTTCAAAATCTCGCGTAAATAATTTTCATGCACTCACAAAGAGTACTTTTCTCGCGAGCTACAACCCAACGTTAATAACTGAATTATCATTGCATTCCTTTTACTCTTGAGTGCCTAGTAGGGACCCATTGTTAATATTAAAAGAAGACATCGAGGAGATTTAGTGACGTTTGCGTGTGTCTACCATATAGAGGTGCCAGTACGCACGAAATGAGTGTGACGTTTCCGCTTTGTGAAACATTCCACAGTGATAACTCTCGCACCGAGAATTGTAGCTGGAAACAAGGAGAACTCTATCATGCGGCCGCTTGTGCTTGTACTAGTCGGCGTGTCATGTTTCAAGAAAATGTATTCCGTCAAGCAGACGCAGACTTAAAAACAGATAAAGGTGTCGTTCACCTATGCGCGCTTCCTGTCGTTTATGTTTCTCGGTAAGCATGTGTTCGGCACAGGTGTTTTTCCTTAACAACATTATCAAAATGTGAACCGTTGAAAACGGCGGGCATGGCAATATAACTACAGAATGCTGAAAATGCACGTACACACTGTTTTTCCTGCTCATGGCGAAATGACATTTACTATCAGCTACAACTGGCTCTCTCAACTACTACACGCAGAGACAAAGCAACAGCGCGCGCATTAGATCCCATAGATGAGATGAATATATACAATTATTATTAGGGTTATAATTATATTCGAGTGATGATTGCCGTGCTATCGTTTGCTAACGAAGCTTTCCCTCAAGTCTAAATATTTTAAGGCAGTTTGTCGTGTGCGTATCATGGCCACGCACGCTTATATCGCCTTCCGTTTCTTTACCACGGGATGCGCTTTAAAACCACGGCGCTGTAATTTTGCTTCAGAGACTTTCCTTCCCTCCCTTCTTCTCCGCCCTTAAACTGGCTCTCTTAACTACAACACAGAACAAAGCAACAGCGCGCGCATTAGATCCCATAGATGAGATGAATATTTACAATTAGTATTAGGGTTATAATTATATTCGAGTGCTGATTGCTGTGCTATCGTTTGTTACCGAAGCTTTCCCTCAAGTCTAAATATTTTATGGCAGTTTGTCGTGTGCGTATCATGGCTACGCACGCTTATATCGCATTCCGTTTCTCTACCACGGGTGCGCTTTAAAACCACGGCGCTGCAGTTTTTTCTTTTCTTTTCTTTCTTCTTGCCCGCCCTTAAACTGACTCTCTTAACTATACTACGCGCAGAGACAAAGCAACAGCGCGCGCATGCGATCCCATAGATGAGATGAATATATATATATATAGAAAACTATCAGTCATAGCTCTCGTAGTATAGCCCTCTGGGCCGTTTCCTTTTTTTTTTTCTTTCGAAAGTAGTCCTATTTGGGTTATTATAATTACACGAAGGTATTTCGCCCTCATCAGCAGCAGTCCTTGGTATAGTTATTCTGGCGGCTAGCTTCCCACGCTATGCGTGCCGCCATCGCACCTGGTTAAGCTTTTCCTAGACGCTAGAGTTATGCTTCGCCCGCGCAACCTTGAGCGATCGGAAAGCGCGTTTCCCCCTCTTGGCCGGCGGAGAAGGGAGGCTTCGTTCCGGCCGCGAAGCTCTCCACATCTCTGTAAGGTGCCTTGTGGATGTCTCGTGCTGAAGATGCCCTCTCGGTGAGCGCATATTTCCCCCCCTCATCTTTTAAGAGGTTCAATACATACAAGCATTTGTCTCGCAAACCAGATTTTTTTTTTCAAGGGAATTTTCCACGTCTCAGTAATTTCTCTCGTCGTATTCGAGTGCTGATTGCCGTGTTATAGGTTGTTAACGAAGCTTTCCCCTCAAGTCTAAATATTTTAAGGCAGTTTTCCTAGCCTCTAAAGCCGCTCGAGTTCGCTCTTCTCCTCGAGCGGCCATTTTTCCTAGAAAGTATGCCTTCCAACCACTGTGGCGCTTGAAAGTAGCCTGGGGCCTGACGAACCAACCGACTGAGCTATCTTTCCGGGCAATATCGAAGGGTCACGAGTTCAAATCACCTGTTATGTTCCTTTTTTTTTCGCCCCTTTTTCTTTCTTTTTTTTTCTTTCTTTTAATGTCTTTTCCTTTATTTTATCACTGTACGGGAACCCTCCTAAAAAAAAAAATAAGAAAGATATACATCTTCAAATATGTATGGCCTCACACTCACATGTGCAGGTCATAAATACCAGGTTCTCTAGCCGAGTGCCATTCATGCGGTATAACCGAGCTCAGATTGGTCCACCTTGACTGACCAAATAGGACACCACTGTAGGTTAAATGAGGCGTACAACTCCTGCGAGACCCGCCGTGGTTGCTCAGTGGTTATGGTGTTAGACTGCTGAACACGAGGTCGCGGGATCGGACCCCGACCACGGCGGCCGCATTTCGATGGGGGCGAAATGCGAAAACACCCGTGTACTTAGAATTAGGTGCACGTTAAAGAACCCCAGGTGGTCGAAATTTTCGGAGTCCTCCACTACGGCGTGCATAATCAGAAAGTGGTTTTGTCACGTACAACGCCATAAATTAATTTTTAATTTAACTCCTACGGGGACGGTAGAGTAGCCGTCTCCAGTGCAAGAGGACCGTGATTCAAATCCCGGTGCCGCGCTATTCTCCACCGGAAAATAAAAAAAAAGACCGTGTGTTGAGAAAATTGCACAAACAGGCCTGGAGTGCGGCCTGATCCCGGTGACCAGAACCGGTAACGCACTCTCTCACCAGAGCAGGATTGGCCACCCTGGTGCAGTACTTGGCCACAACCTCCTATATGAATACAACAATCGAACCCCGGCCCTCAGTCCCCAGCAGCCGCGAAGCAACTGACCACGGCGGCGGTCAGATCTGTGACGCTGCAGAGGGTGCTAAGAATACCTGGCTCCGGACAGGCCGCCATTGGAATCTGAACCTGGCAACGTTTAACGTTAGAACGCTATCTAGTGAGGCGAGTCTAGCAGTGTTATTGGAGGAATTAGAGGGTAGTAAATGGGATATAATAGGGCTCAGTGAGGTTAGGAGGACAAAAGAAGCATATACAGTGATAAAAAGCGGGCATGTACTGTGTTACCGGGGCTTAGCGGAGAGACGAGAACTAGGAGTCGGATTCCTGATTAATAAGGAAATAGCTGGTAACATACAGGAATTCTATAGCATTAACGAGAGGGTGGCATGTCTTGTTGTGAAACTTAATAAGAGGTACAAAATGAAGGTTGTACAGGTCTACGCTCCTACATCTAGTCATGATGACCAGGAAGTCGAAAGCTTTTATGAAGACGTAGAATCGGCGATGAGTAAAGTCAAAACAAAATACACTATACTGATGGGCGACTTCAATGCCAGGGTAGGCAAGAAGCAGGCTGGAGACAAGTCAGTGGGGGAATATGGCATAGGCTCTAAGAATAGCAGAGGAGAATTATTAGTAGAGTTTGCAGAACAGAATAATATGCGGATAATGAATACCTTTTTCCGCAAGCGGGTTAGCCGAAAGTGGACGTGGAGGAGCCCGAATGGTGAGACTAGAAATGAAATCGACTTCATACTCTGCGCGAACCCTGGCATCATTCAAGATGTAGACGTGCTCGGCAAGGTACGCTGCAGTGACCACAGGATGGTAAGAACTCGAATTAGCCTAGACTTGAGGAGGGAACGAAAGAAACTGGTACACAAGAAGCCAATCAATGAGTTAGCGGTAAGAGGGAAACTAGAGGAATTCCGGATCAAACTACAGAACAGGTATTCGGCTTTAACTCAGGAAGAGGACCTTAGTGTTGAAGCAATGAACGACAACCTCATGGGCATCATTAAGGATTGCGCAATAGAAGTCGGTGGTAACGCCGTTAGACAGGAAACCAGTAAGCTATCGCAGGAGACGAAAGATCTGATCAAGAAACGCCAATGTATGAAAGCCTCTAATCCTACAGCTAGAATAGAACTGGCAGAACTTTCTAAGTTAATCAACAAGCGTAAGACAGCGGACATCAGGAACTATAATATGGATAGAATTGAACAGGCTCTCAGGAACGGAGGAAGCCTAAAAACAGTGAAGAAGAAACTAGGAATAGGCAAGAATCAGATGTGTGCGTTAAGAGACAAAGCCGGCAATATCGTTACTAATATGGATGAGATAGTTCAAGTGGCTGAGGAGTTCTATAGAGATTTATACAGTACCAGTGGCACCCACGACGATAGTGGAAGAGAGAATAGCCTAGAGGAATTCGAAATCCCACAGGTAAAGCCAGAAGAAGTAAAGAAAGCCTTAGGAGCTATGCAAAGGGGGAAGGCAGCTGGGGAGGATCAGGTAACAGCAGATTTGTTGAAGGATGGCGGTCAGATTGTTCTAGAGAAACTGGCCACCCTGTATACGCAATGCCTCATAACCTCGAGCGTACCGGAATCTTGGAAGAACGCTAACATAATCCTAATCCATAAGAAAGGGGACGCCAAAGACTTGAAAAATTATAGACCGATCAGCTTACTGTCCGTTGCCTACAAAGTATTTACTAAGGTAATCGCAAATAGAATCAGGAACACCTTAGACTTCTGTCAACCAAAGGACCAGGCAGGATTCCGTAAAGGCTACTCAACAATAGACCATATTCATACTATCAATCAAGTGATAGAGAAATGTGCAGAATATAACCAACCCTTATATATAGCTTTCATTGATTACGAGAAAGCGTTTGATTCAGTCGAAACCTAAGCAGTCATGGAGGCATTACGGAATCAGGGTGTAGATGAGCCATATGTATAAATACTGGAAGATATCTATAGCGGCTCCACAGCCACCGTAGTCCTCCACAAAGAAAGCAACAAAATCCCTATAAAGAAAGGCGTCAGACAGGGAGATACGATATCTCCAATGCTATTCAAAGCATGTTTACAGGAGGTATTCAGATGCCTGGAGTGGGAAGAATTGGGGATAAAAGTTGATGGAGAATACCTTAGCAACTTGCGATTCGCTGATGATATTGCCTTGCTTAGTAACTCAGGAGACCAACTGCAATGCATGCTCACTGACCTGGAGAGGCAAAGCAGAAGGGTGGGTCTGAAAATTAATCTGCAGAAAACTAAAGTACTGTTTAACAGTCTCGGAAGAGAACAGCAGTTTACGATAGGTAGCGAAACACTGGAAGTGGTAAGGGAATACATCTACTTAGGGCAGGTAGTGACCACGGATCCGGATCATGAGACTGAAATAACCAGAAGAATAAGAATGGGTTGGGGTGCGTTTGGCAGGCATTCTCAAATCATGAACAGTAGGTTGCCACTATCCCTCAAAAGGAAAGTGTACAACAGCTGTGTGTTACCAGTACTCACATATGGGGCAGAAACCTGGAGGCTTACGAAAAGGGTTCTGTTGAAATTGAGGACGACGCAACGAGCTATGGAAAGAAGAATGATGGGTGTAACGCTAAGGGATAAGAAAAGAGCAGATTGGGTGAGGCAACAAACGCGGGTAAACGACTTCTTAGTTGAAATCAAGAAAAAGAAATGGGCATGGGCCGGACATGTAATGAGGAGGGAAGATAACCGATGGTCACTAAGAGCTACGGACTGGATTCCAAGGGAAGGGAAGCGTAGCAGGGGGTGGCAGAAAGTTAGGTGGGCAGATGACATTAAGACGTTTGCAGGGACAACATGGCCACAATTAGTACATGACCGGGGTAGTTGGAGAAGTATGGGAGAGGCCTTTGCCCTGCAGTGGGCGTAACTAGGCTGATGATGATGATGATGACACAAGTGCCACCTTAAATATTCAAGGCCTGCCCATAGCGACAAAAATTCGAGGGCGCAAAAGGAGCTTTAGTTGGAAGAACCACACTGCCATCTGGCAGGGAAATAACACCAATGTACGATGCGAATGAAATACCCTTTAATAACCATAGGGACAGAGTAACGCAATAAAGTATGAGCTATTTACTTGTATAAAATCTCGATAGAAAGTTTCCAGTAACCTCTCCCTGCATGCGCCAAGGGGCGAGCGCAATCTTCACTGCTATGCCTAAACAAAAAAAAAAAAAACGGCAATATCGCTGGGTTTGACTCATACGTAAAATTTCTATAAAGTCCTATTTAAGTAAAGAATGAACGAAGCCAAAAAGCGAGCTCCTGTTCATTTATGCACAGAATTGCATCTGGCATGAATAAAGTCGGTCAGCAATAGCTCTTGTGAGTTCTGTCGGATATAATTTGCCTGATGAATGCTCGACTCGATGCTCTTGCTAAAATAGGGAAATGCATTAAAACGTCCAACACGACCTGGAATAGCATAAAGACGAGATATATTTATATGTGGCACTTCATTATGTTTATGGCTAATAGCTGTTTGTAAACCATGGCAATGTAAGGCTTTTTTGACGTTTTTGGTTGCTACAGGTGCGCGATGTCAGATTTCTGCCGAGGAGCGATTGTCTTGTGACTGAAGCAGTAAACATAATTCCTAACGTAAAAGGAACGTTGAAGCAGACATTTACATGTATAAAATCATTGTGATGGAGGATCAAGCACCAACGAGTAGCTTCGGCGCTATGTTGTCGCAAACCTTTTCAAATAGTGGGAATTTTTGCCTATTTCAAGCGTTTTCTATCTCTTCCACTGGACCACCAAAGTCGTACATATATCGAATAGTGTCGGGAACATAAAATTCAAACGGCCCCAGGATATACGTCAAAATCCTATGGATCATTTTCGCATGCCGATGGCATCGTCGGATGTATGTGAATTGACGTTCGTATGTACGTCCGAATCTCGCAATCAGATATTGCCATGTCCAAGAGACGTTTAATTATGAATTATTCTTTTCACATAATGCCGAGTACGTCCTGAGGACGTTGGCCTATTTGCTTGTAGATTTAGAATATACACAGGGAGCACACATTGATCATAACTAACGTAACATTGACATTCCTCAGAATCTGCCCAAGCAGTGCAGCAGGGATCGCTGAATTTTAAATGCCACTAACAGGTAAGTGTGGCCTGGTATTGTATTGGCTGGTGGGACATTGATGTTAAAGGATTCGGATGACTGTTGAAGATCCATCCCAGCAGTTAAATGAGGCGACCAAACGTTTTTGTCATACAACCACCGAAGTACATGGAGACAGGCCGGGCTAAACAAGGCTGCAGTGCAGCTAAGCCTTGTTTCGAAGCTAAGACGATAAGATAATACATTACATAGAAATTGATATTCATTCAATCAAAACAGATATCATAAACTACAACCAGTCAGGAGATGCAAACTGAAGTTTTTGGTGCTAACAGGAACCAAACTGTCGAACTATGTTCCGCAGGCTGCTTAGTCACTTGGCAATCTCATTTAAAATAAAGGAATTAACTGAATAAAACCGTTGGAGGAAAATTCTATGTTCAACTCTCAAATGCACTGAATAGTTTTTAGTAAATAAAATCAATTTAAAAATATGGGACTCAATAAAGTCGTCGTAATAGCTCAGCCATTAAAGGTTATGACGCACTATGACCAGTAATATGTGCAGGAAATAAACTGTTTTTAAACGAACTTTGTGTAGCAAGAAAATTTACAGAAGCTATCATGAGGCTTGCCCTAGGCTCATTACCACAATCTCAGGCACATCAACGAAAACTTTCCTGGAAAGTTAAGACATCTCAGCCACTATATGGAAGTTGCAAGAGCCTTACTTGAGGCCGCCTTCAGAGGTTACACTAACACAAGTTACACTCAACATGTTACAACTAGCTTAGGTGTTAACTAAGTTACCTGATACTAGTTCAGCGGTCATAGACACAAGTAGCTGATATATGGTCACCCATTCGCAGTGCAAATGCACTCTCCATTCACGGCATTTCCTGGTTAAGTTCATAAGAGTATTGATTTTCGAGTAGTGATGAGAGCATTTGAGTGGCTCTAACACACTCCAGATTCACCTCGGCGAGTAAAACAATTTTAAAATCCCTTTGGAAGGGTGGGGCAAACAGGAAGTTAGTAGGAGGCCTACTACGGGCTGGCTCACTTCTGCGGTTGCAGGCACTTAAACAGAAAATTTGCTTAAATGTTAACAAGCGTGCCAGCCATGAAGGAAGCTACTTCATTCAGGTTTTCTCTAGGCTTTTTCTACGTCACAGATAGGGAGTGTACAAAAAGTTTTAGAGGCCTATTGCTTACTAATAAAATTACTAAAGGCTCCCTTTAGCAGTACAGACGCGAACAGAACTAGAGAGTTCTGCGGTACAAAAGCACATACAAGACATTCACTTCAGCACGACACTAAACCCAATTCACGGGTACTAGAAGTCACAAAATACTTGTTCTGCTTGAGTGGTCTCATATACAAATTCACCTCAAGATTTCGCAGGCTCGAAGGCCTCTAAGCAAATTAATAGACGGCGTCAAAGCAAGTTACCAGAGGCTGATTGTGGCTGTTCCATTGCTGCACATACAACTACATCTCAAGAGACAACAGATATCTTTATCACTACACAATTTACTAAAACTCGCTCAAGTTTGCTTCAGCGGTTGCACACACAAAATGCCCTGCACTTCACACACAATGAGAGATTTAGTGGGGCACTTCTGTGAACTTTCTTAAACAGTCACAGAGACAAGTTATCCCAGAGTTAACAGATGTATCGGCCCCTAATGATGTAACAATTTGCTGGGTGGAGCCTTTCATCCATGCTTGCAATTGCAGAATAAAAGAGGTCAGGGGTATCTTGGCGACTAAACAATTTACTAATGCTGCAGGATCATTTCAGTGCTCACAGACACTAAAATACAGTGTTATCTAAGAAAGTCAGCTAAGAAAGCAGATATATGTGGGCTTGCTGCAGAAGGGAGCAGTTACGAAGAATGATGTCAACCCCAAGTGGCATGAGGGTGATGTAAGGAACGCAGCATTGCTTTAAAGTATGCAAGAAAGGCGTCTTAGAAATATGTGCACTACTTACTATCCACCATGTGCATGTTAACAAGCTGCACATTTACAAGCAATCTGCTGGTTCTGACAGCAACTTTGCTTCCTTGTGACTTTATCAAAAATAGCTGAGCTGATAGCCACCAGAAAATAAATAATTCGGGCTCGGTGCAAAAATAGAAGGGAATATGCTAATGTCTCCGCGTCAGCATGGCTCTCTCAAACGAGGTGAAAAAAGTCATAATGGTTCAATTTCTCCCTAATTGCGAATTAACGATCGGGATAACAAATTAACAGACAGCTTTAGCAATTAGGCAGCTGTGCGTGTTATCTCCAGTGTAAATTATAGTAAACATTCGCTTAATCATTAAATTGACAAGCTTGGCCTTGTGCGCGAAGACAAACATGAACAAATCTCTCTGAATGACAGCGGAGGCTAGCTGTCGGAACGCTGGCGTGCTGAAGTAAACAAGCGTCAAGCAATCGTTTCTTGCTGTTTCGAGCCGCAGCGCGTTTCCAGGGCTTGCTGTGCTAAGCTTACGCGAGCTTTGACAATATAGCTGCGCGGAAGCAGCGCTCATGAACCAACACCCCACCGCGGTGCAGGTGCCCTGCATAAGCCGTGTCAGAGAAATTTTGCCTGTAGTGTCCCTACAATTTGTATTAGAGTAAACAAAATCAAACGGATGTCTAGTATAGCATAGCAGTTTGGTTGAGTTGGTATGTCTTTTATAGGTTTGTAGCGCAGCTCAGAACAAGCAGAAAGGAAGGTGCAAGGGGTAATGAAAAGGAACGGAGAACAGGGTGAGCGCTCACCTTGTTCTCCGTTCCTTTTCATTACCCCTTCCGCCTTCTTTTTTGCTGCAAATCATGCTGGTGCCAAGGTTTCACTAAACCATGTTACAAGAAACAGAAAAGTTTAAGGATTCAAAAAGAATACTCATTTCACCAGTCTTGTTAGGGCCAGATCCTGAATACATGTCAAGTACTCTTACACTATCATCACTGCGAAGTTGATTCAAGCTTCCGTTGTAAGCAATTTGTAATTAAGCCATAAGAGAAGCTAAAACATTATCTTATCTTATCTTAGGTACCTTAGTGTTCGTGAAAATCATAATGACAGGATGGTCTCAAGATTTCCGCGTAAACACGCGCCCTCCTCGAACCTACACAAAGTCGCATGAAGCTTTACGTTTATTTAGAGAGATTTTCAGACTACTCTTGAAAACGGCGCGCTAAAACTGACTCTCGCGGCCTGCGATCGGAGATTCGCGAAGGAGCGCGCACGCACTTTCAACGAGCTGACGCATGCTTCCAAGGCGGTACGTCAGCTATACCCTCCACGGCACAAAAACACTTAGCAATCCACGAGCAACCCCTTGGCGCAAATCGCCGAAACACCCGCTCTCCCCTCTCATCTCTCTCTTTGTCTCTATCGCCCACTTTTCCTCACATCAGCCTGTACTCTCTGTCCCGAACCTCGCACTTCTGCTCTCCATTTCCTTTCTCATTTCCGGGCAAATTCTTTCCCGCGAGACCTAGAGCACCTGAAGACCCGGCAGGGCCTGGTCGTGAAAATCATGGCTACTTAACGGGCTGCCACCGTTATGGACCGAAGTAACATAAATGCTCAAGTGCAGCGAGTCGTGCGGGGGCCCGGAAGCCTGCGTGCCCCAAACTCCTGTCTGCAGAGTAAAGTTTGTATGATGATGATGATGCGCGCGCGGAGCGAGTGAGTATTAGAACCAGCGAAACAGCCGTGAGTGAAGTCTTGGTTTTTCACGTACAAGCACACAGCCACACCGACGGCGCTAGTCAGGCAATACAAGCTTCGCTTGAATACAAATGTAACCCTGTGTCGTGCAGGAGGGCCATCAATATTCACTGCACAATGTGGTGTACACTATGGTTTACAGTATATCTTCCAGCTTCTTTGCTCCAGAAGAAATCTATGCAAAGCTATAACAAGGACAACGTTACACAGGAAAAACTGGCGTTGAAGCTGGGACAAAGAGCACTGATATTATTTTTGCATTCGAGACATATTAAAATTAACACAACAAACTTGAGCAAACTGATTGTTCTAACAAAAGTTCAGGTACAATGTTACAGTGGACGTACTAAAATCAGTACTTTACCCGGTCGCCAACATTATAGTTTCAAATTCAATCTTTTAATATTTTTGGAGAATTTTATATTACTTTGCATGCCTATGGCGTATGGGTTGGATATTATTTTGCTTAGCTATACTGAAAAATGTCATTGCTATTCTCACTAGAAGCTTCTGGAAGGACGCATAAGTAACACAGCCAGGCATCTCCGTTATACTCGACAGATTTGCACTGGGGAAGAAGATAAAAAATAATTATAGGAAAAAAGGAAATATATTCTCACAATATATTAGAGTTTAGTTGTCAGCGATGGACTGGTGCGACGTGACATAAACACAATCAGCTAACTAACAAGAAAGTGATGGGCTGTCTTGGTTGGATGTAAGGCCCAAGTGCGCATACGATGTCTCCAAGGGCCCAACACGGATGCAGCTGCTCAGCGCAACGAGGATAACTGCAAGCAAAAGCGGTTCTGGTGATGAGCCAGTGGTGGCCGTGTGGCTGGCCTACAAAAACTTTTCGTCCTGCTGATAAGTGTAGAAATAGGCACGAGCGAGTTCACTTGTGTTATCAGTCAGAGCAACACCCCCTTCAACATATTTAGTAGTCGCATCTAAAGTCGAAAGCATATTCATAGGTAACACAGTATGTTGCTGTTGATAAAAAAGGAAGTGCGATTACAAACAAGGGGTGTCGTTGAGCTAACAATTTCAAGCGAGTGTCACCAAAGACGGCGCCATGTCTTTATCATAGTTATATACAGCTGAAATGTACATTGGCAGCATGCCAGCTGGCGTGTTACCAAGGCTTTATTAGGGTCGTTGCTTGTCCGCATTGCGTTTCGAAAGCACGAGTAGTAGCAGCAATGGCATTGCAGAAAAAGCGGTGAGCCAAGTCCACAGCGGGCCAACGAGGATAGCAAAACCGAAACGAGCGCCGTGTTCAAGAAAGCCTTCGACATCACAGTAGCAGAAGTGACCGGGTAGGTTTGAGTGGTAGGCTATTGTTGGGCCTACATGCTTCGTAATAAAATCTTCGTTTTGGAACGTAAATCCAGAGAATTCAACAAATACCAATCCGGCAGTTTCGCCCGACTGGCGAAGCATCGATTGCGACAGCAAATTATTAGACAGCCATTCGAGGAAAGCGTAGAAGTTTTATCGGTCGTATGAACAAGTTATAATGGGGGCGTTTGGAATCTACTCCTTTTATAAAACAGGCTCTCTCATAGTCAGCGCACGGAAAAATGCAGGGTGAACGAAGCGGTAGGCCAAGGCGGGTGTAAGTTTTCTATACTCAGGCATGTGCATACTATGGGTCAGCGTGGAAGGCAGCGCATATGTCAGAGCGCAGATAGCGGGTATTTACCAGGAGCCACTAGCGTTCTTTTGGAAGACAGTTACGACGATGTAGCAAACCGTCACGAAGAATGAAGTGGGGCACTTGACCGAGTATTTCTCGCGAGACAAGGCACAGCATCGGCTGAATCAACAAGTCAAGAAGGGAAGCAAGCCAAGGGTCCTTCCTTTGCACCTGAATCAAGTCGGTGATTTCTGACACGTCGTAGCGAGACACTGATGGGGTCACAACACAACGCTGGAGTGGTGAGTGACACAGAGCGTTCGCATCAGAATGTTTGCGTCCCGATCGGTAAATGACGCGAAAGTCGTTCTCCTGTAGCCGCAATGCCTAACGGGCGAGTTGGCATTGAAGGAGGAAGGAGGAAAGCCAACATAACGCATCATGATGTGTAAGCACGTCGAATGGGCGGCCGTAAAGGTAAAGGCGAAGCTTTTCCATATGATGACTAGGCATTCTTTTTCCGTAACTGAATAGTGAGCTGTGGTGAGCGCACGGCTGGCCTAAGCAATGACGTACTGCTCAAATCCAGGTTTACGCTCAGCAAGCACAGCACCGAGGCCAACCCCGCTAGCGTCTGTGTGGATTTCGGTCGGGGAAAATTGGTCGAAATGTCGCAAGATTGTAGGTGACGTAAGTAGGTGGCGCAGTGTGGCGAATGCATTGCGGCATGCTGGCGACAATAGCGAAATTTCGCGGCTGCTGTGGAGAAGCTCAGTCAAAGCTGCTATGTTGGAGACAAAGTTGCGAATGAAAGGATGTAAATATGAACAAAGGTGGAGGAAGCTGCGAAAGTATCTGATTGCGGTCGGTTCAGGGAACTCGGAAACGGCACGCAGTTTTGTTGCATCCGGAAGGACACCACCTCGAGAGGCGACATGGCCAAGAATAAGCAGCTGGGAAGCACCAAAGCAACTTCTTTTTTTTTTTCAATGTTTAGTTGGCCAGTGGAATTGAGGCAAGTGAGGACAGCTTCTAGGCTTTCGAGGTGCGTCTTGAAATCATGCGAACAGATTCCAATATCGTCCAGGTAACACAGGAACATCTGCCACCTGAGGCCGCGGAGGATGTTATCGATAATGCGCTCCAAAGTGGCAGGCGCGTCGGAGAGCCCGAACGCAATCACACTGAGTTTATATAAGCCATCAGGAGTAAGAAAGGCTGTTGTAGGGCGGTCGGCCTCAGCTATCGGGACTTGCCAGTAACCGGAACGCAGATGTAACGAAGAAAAGAATTCCGCTCCTTGTAAGCAGTCCAAGGCATCATCTATGCGAGGCAGTGAACAGACGTCCATGCGTGTGATGACGTTCAGGTGGCGGTAGTCAACGCAGAACCCTATTGATCCATCCTTTTTCTTTATAATACCAAACGCTAAGGCCCATGGGCTATTTGAAGGCTGTATTACGCCACCCTGCAGAATGCCATCAATTACTTCTGGGATCATGCGACGCTCAGAGGCGGACGCACAATGTGGCTGCTGACGTAAATGAGCTTGGAGATCAGTGTGGTTGCGGTGAGCTACGGTTGTAAAACGGCCCAATAAGGTTGTAAGTAAACGAAGCTGGCGCGAAAGAGTTCAAGTAAGGAGGTGTGTTGTGCACGTTGCTGCTCCGTAAGATGGGCGTCGACGTATCGAGAAAGGGCGTCAGTAAAGGTTGGAGGAGAGGGCCGAACAGATGGATCAATGGTGCCAATGTGAAGAAAAGACGGTGGGTCAGGAATAACATATGTACAAAAGGCATCCAGTTCATCTACAATGCCACGCCACTCGCCCCGCAGTAAATGGAGGGGGCAGAGATTGGGATTGAAACATAGATTGCAGTGAAAGTATCGTCAATTGTCAGTACGGCGAAGGGAACCAGAAAGCACTTGCGATGGACAGCGGTTTCAGAAGGAGTAAAAAGTACGCTTGAGCCAGTAGGGATGTCGCAGGAAAGAGATACCAAAGGGGATGAGAAAGGGGGTATCACCTTGTCAGCGGCCACAAACACTTTTGCAGGAGGAGGCGGCGAGTTGACGGAAGCGAGGTTACAGAATGGTTAAAACTCGACTTCGCGGCGTAAGCACAGTCGTTGATGGCGTGGTGTGCGGAAAAGAAGTCCCAGCCCCGTATTGCATCTCGCAAGCATTGCTAAAGCCCAACAAACTCGACGGCGTACAAAACATCTTGAATAACGACGCCTGCTGTGCACGCCACGAATGGCCCAGTTCGTTGTGAGCTCGCACTGCTTAACTTAAAGTCAGAAAGTGGCGTCGTTGCTTTTCGGAATTACTTTTCGAAGAGTTACTTTTCGAAGGCGTCGTTACTTTCCGGAGAGGTAGCGTCGCTGCGATACCTTCTACTCTCACGCTACATCTAGCGCGCCAAAGCGGCCGCAGGTGTTTTGATTCACCCGCTTTGCATTGTCGTGGTGCGCAGGCAAACGTGCCGTTTCATCCACTGGTAATTTAGGCGCATTTCACTGCTACAGTTGCCTGTGTTTTCGCTCAATGGGCATTTTGACGCTCGCTCATCAATAAATAAATGTAAACAACACTGTCGGACGAGCGGATACGAAGTACCGCTAGCACAGAATAACCGTTCTTTAACCATGTGCCATGGACGCTTGCCTCAGCGAGCGGAATTCAACACCCTTGAGGATGTCCCGCATGCAACTGACGTTTCGTAGCTGCAAGGGCAGAATTCCTTCTACGTAGCAGAAGCTGGCTTGCGTTATGCGCCGGTCTAATGTGTCGCCCCTGCGTACAGTTTGAACAGCGTTGGTGTAGTCATTCATGTAGTTTCCCCTGCAATTCGTGGCTCATGCCCATCATAAGGAAGTGACAAAAAGGAAGTAATGCGTGGGGTCGTCGTTGTGGTTGTTGCCCAAACAACTCCTGGCTCGTACTCACTATGGAGAATTGACCAAAAACTGGATAAATTACTCTAACTTATAAAGCAAACTAAACTTACAAAACTGTTGCAGAGCATGTGCTGTTCAAAGATGAATTTCTATGCTTGAAGGAACGCAGTAAGTGTAGACACAAGGAATAAATCTGATATGAAACACACACAAAAACATACAAAATTAACCGACAACTTAGCAGTATTCAATCACAAATTTCTGCACTATCGAGGAAACGTCTCTTGGGCTGAACCTAAGAGTAGAGGCTATTGACACGTGAACTCGTTTATCTTTTACGGGTGAGCGCTTTTACCGTCCACGAAATCTTACCGTTCAGCGCAGGACGCGTCTACATGTATTAGAAGTTTCTAGAATGTTATCGATTCTTCTATCCGCTGTCTGTTGTCGCCGCACCTTGCGTATTCTGATTGCAGGTATGCGCGATGCGAATGGCGTAGAACTTTGTGGAAGGCATGCGGGTCCCAGCGATTACTCTGGAACATTCGACGACTTATCTATAAAAGCCGAGGCGCTTGACCCACTGATCAGATTTTCGACGATCGCCGAGTGTATTCGCCGCCATCGTTCTTTGAGTGTAGCCTGCTTTTGAGGGCACAAGTTCACCCAATAAAACGCTAGTTTCGTTAATCACAGTTTTGCTGCTTTCTTCGCAGTCACTGCCACGTGGCACTATATACCAAAGAGACCAAGCGCAATGCTTAGCAACGAGAAACAAAAGTCAATAACATCGTGCATTCCCATCAAGCCCAGCGCACATATCGATTGTAGCGAACCAAGCAGCTGATATGAACAAGTGCACCACACTTTCGGTTTTGATTTCGTGAGTGTACTTTAAACGCTGGCTAGTGTTACACTGGTGCGCTGATGGGCTAGGCATTTGTTTTATTGCGATAGAAAGTATATGTACATTCAAGGCACATCTCAGCCGTCGTCGTCAGCGTCGGCGTTGCCGTGATGTTTAGTATAAACTTCAGGGGCGACAAGATCGCCGCCGCGCACACTACGCTGCATGTGCGAGTGAAGACGTGTGAGGACGAGCTGACGATGACGGCAGCATCTCGCGCGCGCATGGGAGGAAAGAGAGGATGAAGCGCGCTGCCTTCTGCCGCGTGCCAGGCACCCGGCAGGGAGTTGGACATGATGGAGGGGGCGCGTTCTACTTCGGCGGCTGTTGAGAATGGCAAGGCCCCGCGGGATCTATCTTGAAACGATCTGCGATGGGTACAGCGTGCACCAAGTACTGATAGCTTCGTGTGCGTTGTGTTTTCGCTGCGTCACCTCGTAGAGAAATTCAGCATGAAGACCTATTCACTCGCTGCTGTGGCCGGCGCTCCTCACGGAAGCATTTCGACAGTGACTTCTGCTGCCGTCCATTAAGATGCGTTCATGTTTGCTTCGGCGCGCATGACATCATGCTTGTTAATTTACTTAGTAAGTGAATGATTACAGGTTTACACGGACGACGAAGCTACCATCCTTACTTTCTATAGCTGTCTACGCATTTGGTGTCTGAAACGACACTTCGCTCTTCGGGTGAAGCTGTGACGTTTTTGCTTCACCTTCTGAACCGCGCGCTGTCTCGGTAAATAATTATCCTTTTCGTTTAGTAAAATAAATGTCATTGCGAGCGATCTTTACAAGGCTTCATAGAAGGTGGCGTCTCTGCAGCGTTAAATTTCATAAAATACGTGCAAGAAGCTTTGTAGATGAGGAAACGTTTATTTTGCTGCACAAAACGGCTTCTCTGTTCTTCTGACACCAAATAGGCAGCCCCTGTTTCAGTACGAAGCTGCGCCGGAAACTCCATCTAAGCTTCACCTTCGCTAATAATTATTAACATTTTAAACATCACCGGTAAAATCTAGTGACGTTAGCAAGTGTCTAGGAAAGAGAGACACCCGTACGCGGAGAATGAATGAATTGAACGAGTGCTGACGTTTCCGCTATGTCAAACATTCCGAAGTGGCAGTGACTCACGCATCAGTTATTGCAGCGAGAAACAAAGGAGAACCCTATCAAGTAGCCTCTTGAGTTGTGCTAGTTGTCATTTCATGGTTCTAGAAAAGAAATGGCCTAACACTGGCGTGGTGTAAGAAGCAGGTGCCCCGTACACTTGTGCGCAAGTCATACCTTATGGGTAGCTCAATCCGCGTCGGTTTGGTGCCAGTATCTTTGCTGAAGAACTCGTTAAAACGTGAGCCGTTGAAAACGGCAGTCATAGCAGCAGAGTTACAGAATGCTGTAAAAGGATTTGGACACTGCTTTTCCTTGTTATGGGAGAATGACATCTATTATCTTCCGCAATGAGTGTAAAAGAGCTGTATATAGGGTGTCCCAGCTGCGTGTTTTTTCTTTGACTTCTAGCTCTGCGAACTTAGCTCGATGGTACATGCGTAAGTCGAGGTTAAATTGATTAAGATTTGAAGTTTTAGGTACGATAAGCAAAGTATTATTACGTGACACGTCCTAATGGGAGACTGCAGATTTATTTAGACCACCATTTGTTACTTAAAGTGCACCTAATGCTTGTCATGTGCGTGTTTGCATTTCACTCCCATATTAATGCGCCTCTCTGCAGAAGTAATTGGAACCGCAATATTTTGCATGGCAGCGCAGCGCAATGCCCGCTGAAGCAATGCGGCGGACGTAAATACAAGTTTCGTATTCTGTGACAACACATTGTAGGAATTATTTATTCACTGCAGTCTTAAGTTTTCCGATCGCTTTGTCGCAGTTTTTGTTACGGGTTCAGTAGGTGTGGTTCTTTCTTGGCGCAAGCCTCTTCATGCGTTATCATTCTTAGCCTACTTCAAGCGTTTTGCATCTGCCTGCCTTGCCTTGCCTTGCCTTGCCTTCCTGCCTGTCTGCCTGCGCGTCGGTCCGTCCGTCCGTCCGTCCTATTATGCAAACCAAGTTCCCAAGTTTCATACTAGCTTGCGCCTCCAGCTGTGTGCCTGTGGTCGCGATCGTTCTATCATTACCCTTACACCTTTCTCATCTGACTCCCAACATGCCATTTATTTATTTTCATTTATCAATACTGTAAGCCTTGAAAGGCGCATACAGGAGTGGACATACAAGCCATCCTCGTCAGGCTTTCTACGTCGGAATGGTGGCCAAATTTGCCTAATAGCTAGGGCCTCTATCTATATGCTTGTGGTCGTGATGCCTTGGTGGTCGTTGCATCGTCGTCATTCCAGCTTTGTCGTTCTATTTTCGACTTGCAGTTGTCATTCCGACATATTTGTCATACATTCCTTGCGCATTCGTTGCCATACTGTCGTCGTGATCCCGTCGTGGTGAATCCGTTGTCATGAGCGGCACTTTCTTATTCGACGCTCGCCATGTCAATCTCGACACGCCATACACGTTACACTGCGGTTCTCAGTTTTCCTGACCTAGTAGTTGTCGCGTCATCGTCGCCATACGTTTGTACTCACCCCTTTGTCTTCGTAACATTTTGGTCATCATAAAGGCATCGCCGCACATCCCATGTCATATTCTCTTTGTGGTACCTTCACAGTAGTTACATCGTGATCATTCTAACTTCATCGTCCCACTCTCGTGAGCCGTTATTGTCATGCCGCCGTCGCCACGTGGTTTTCGTGATAACATCGCCATCATATCGTCGTCATCATGCTGTCTTTTTTGCATTCTCATGACTTCATAAAGTCCTCCCGTTGGTGTCACTTCATAGGGCCGTATAACGTAAAACTATTCCAATATGTTTTTATTCCAATTTCCTGACGTCGAGTTTGCGTAACCGCCGACGCAAGCATCCAGCGACCACCCGCAGGGTTCTCTGAACAAACCAATCAGATGCGCCCTCGTTCATAGGAGGTCACTTTTGTTTGCTTGAAGAACGAATAACATTGCCTGCACTGAGCGGGTGGTTTTAACTAATCGTCGGACAAGAGGCGAGGAGCAGGCGCAAGTGGAGAGGGATTCAATGGGGCGGAACCACTGCACTGAATATCAATAACAGGATCAAGAAGGTGGTGCCTGCGTCTACGATTGGTTCGCTTTCTCTTACCTTGCGGTGGCTCGTCGACAATCGCGGCGGCATGCAACGAAAGCTTAAGAATGACACTAAAACGGATCCTCAGCAAAAAAGAGTTGGCAGAACGAGATCGTAAACGTGCCGAATGTTCTCGAAAACGTTACACGGCCACGCAAGAAGTTTTATTATACGCAAATAAACCCATGCTCTTCGGCAGGGGCGAGTAGCCAGTGCCGGAGCGATCAGCGGGAGCCTTCTTTTATTCCGTTCGGAACGGGGCAGCCTGCGGCTATTCAGAGAACAATTCAGTTTTGATCGGCATATTAATGCATCCTTAACGCGTAGGCGTCACTTTGACGCGGTAAGATTTTGTGGTATTCTGACGTCGCGTGAGAGGCAGGTGAAGTGGGCGCAGCCCGAAAGCTTTTGACCAATAACCGAGGGCTAATGGAAAAAGGCGTCGAATCAGAAATAACTATTTTTGGTTTTTTGCGTGAAATTATGCATAATCAGTGTGTAGACGTGGCATCAAATGGGGAGCTATCGCGGTTTTCGTGACGTCGCGTGACAGACAGCAGAAGTGGGGGAGGTCGAAGAAAGTTTTTGCCCAATCGCGGTGGGACGTTTGCAGAATTGGAATAGAAAAGTTTCGAATAGTTTTACGTTATAGCGCCCATAGTCTACATACTGCTTTTGTCAATGCATCGCCGTGATACTAGTGTAGTCATGGGGGGGTGTAGTCATTCGATAACGATTATGCCAATGTTGATGCGATCGCCGCCACTGCGCCGTGAAGAGACAGTCGCAGCAGTTTATTGGTTGTCAAGACATTATAGACATGCCGTCGTGCGTAGCCCACTGCTGGAGGTCTGATTGGATGGGCTAGGCTACGCATAAGAAATAGCCAGGCATCCCCAGCCAATCAACGCTTTAGAAACAAACAAATGCAAATGAACCTCTCCACTAGGTGGACAGTTGTAGGATACTCCATTGACTTTTGATCTACCGTAACGAATGATCCGCAGTCGCCGTTGTATTTCTTTGACATCGCGTACAGTGACAACCTCTAAAATAATCAGAAGAATAAGAATGAGCTGGGGTGCGTTTGGCAGGCATTCTCAGATCATGAACAGCAGGTTGCCATTATCCCTCAAGAAAAGTGTATAACAGCTTTGTCTCACCAGTACTCACGTACGCGGTAGACACCTGGAGGCTTACGAAAAGGGTTCTACTTAAATTGAGGACGACTCAACGAGCTATGGAATGAAGAATGATAGGTGTAACGCTAAGGGATAAGAAAGAGCAGATTGGGTGAGGGAACAAACGCGAGTTAATGACATCTTAGTTGAAATCAAGAAAAAGAAATGTGCATGGGCAGGACATGTAATGAGGAGGGAAGATAACCGATGGTCATTCAGGGTTACGGACTGGATTCCAAGGGAAGGGAAGCGTAGCAGGACACGGCAGAAAGTTAGCTGGGCGGATGAGATTAAGAAGTTTGCAGGTACAACCAAGCCACAATTAGTACAGGACCGGGGTAGTTGGAGAAGTATGGGAGAGGCCTTTGCCCTGCAGTGGGCGTAACCAGGCTGACGACGATGACGATGACAGTGACAACATTGTGGATTATGTTCCAGGTCCGCCATAGAAATTGGCGTCAAGTCTAATGTGACCAGTGCCAAATCCATGCCAGTACGAACAAGACGAACTCTAGGCGTAGGGTGTCGTCCAAATTCGCCCGGGACAGCGTAAGGGGTGTTGTGGCAGAAGGCTTTGGTAGTCTTCGTTACGGTCATGTTTCGCGAGCAGGGTGCCTTCCCAGTGACATGGTAATTCGCCCTTGTGCTCTGCTTCGTCGGTTCTATTGACGCTGCTTCCACCATTTTTGTCTCCCGCAACATGGAATTCAGAGCCTTGAGAATCTGTGGCTATAATGGCGCCATGCGGTCTTACAATATCACCGACACCATATGGCCATTACAATCTATACAGCGGCCAATTTATCTGTTTACTTGGATGTCTGTGACCACGCGTAGAAAGCGAACACATTTAATAAAATATTTTATTTCAGGACGAAAATTTACTATATCTGAAATTTCGTTCGCAGGCTTCGCCATGCATATAAGATGGCCCAACCATGATGACTGACTGACCTTGCAGTAGTAGCAATGTTGAAGAAGAGCAACGCCTTTTTTTAAACGTACAGATAATACGGCGGACGGATGGCGGGAAATATGACTGTATCTATTCGCATGCTGACAGCTTATTTGTGATTGGTGAATGAGCTCCATCCGACTTGATGCAGGTTGAAGAACAGCTGTGTGGAGATGTTGAGATTAGATGTGAAGAAGTGTAGGTGTGCGAAGAAGCACAAAGCGAACAAGTTAGATGTGGCTAAACCTTCCCGACAATTAGCTGAATAGCAACATGATACATTTGCGGGAATCTTGGATGCCTGTGTTATTTGTACGTGTGAGGGATGCCTGTGTGAGGGGATCTAGTTCATGCGTTCTCTGTTATGTAGTAGACACGTTGCCAAAATTCCTTTAACGTACAGCGTGACGTTGGTTGTTTTATCGACTGAAGATTGCTGGCATCAGAGGCACTTTTGCTAACGCCCAAAGTGGCGCGATTCCGTTCTCATCAGTCACCTCATCATCAGCGAAGTGATAACTCAACGTAATGGTCTAATATTACACTTAAGCATTCACATACATGCGCAGATGACGTTCGGTACTACTAGCAGCTGAATTTTAAAAAATGGACGAAAGATAGACGTAAACCTACCGCACACACATGGTTGACGTTTTGTGGAAGAATGACTAGCTGTACATACTATACAGAGAAAGGAGTGCGAATGTTTCCACTGCTAGAGTTAGTGAAGAAGGAGGAGTGTGTTAGCCAAAGTGTTACTGTACTGCGCATTTGGTGGAAACTAATGAAAAATATTGGGACACCTGCCGACCTATCGAGTACGTTGACGAGTGGCCCGACTTTACAATCCTGCGCTTTCCTGAAAACGAGTCGGCCCTACGGCAATGATAGAATTGCGGATAAAATAATTATTTTTGGCCTGAATCTTTTGGCGACAGCCGAGGTAATGAGTTGTGACATCTTGTTCGTGATGTAGGGCCATCCCCGCACGAGGTTACATGATGTGTAGTCGAATATTGGAGAAAGGGCAGCTTTGAGGAATGTAAAATGTTCCGGGATGTTTAATGCGCACTCAGAAAGGGAAGATAACAAATCTTTATACCAGGAAAATATTGATTGTATGACCCGTGCATTAACTTTGAGCAGTAGAAACAGGTGATGCGTGTACATTTCTGTCAAAAGAAGCAAAACCAACGTTACCAAGCGGCACAGTTTACAATCTTAGTCTTTGTGTTGCGGGTAGCGTAACCTATCTGCCCAATAAAACTTGTTTACTTTTATGGTAAGTTGCATTCTTGCGTTATCGAAAGAATATTGTTACACGACGCATATTTTTGTAAATCGCACAGAAACTCTTTCGATATAGCTCTTTCGTCACGATTATAACGACATGCGTGCATCGTATCGGCAAATAAAACGCCTAAGTTCACTCGAACACACGAATTGAGAGAATTTGCGGGATCGGCTATATTGAGACATAAATTACGCAGGGAAACATTTCATATGAAAATGACGTGTATGGCGCATATTCAGAAAACCATGTCGCAGTAAATTTTCGCACTCCATTATCAGAATTGCCTAATGAGCCCCGACGCAAAATTTAGAACTTGGGAGGTTTGTGTTGTTCTTTTTCGTCCACAATGATGAAATATTTGTGGCGAAAGTTGCTGAGAACGCATTACAATCTGAATTGACAACCGGTCCTACAAGCTTGCTTCAAACCGCAGCACATTACGACATTCACTTAAAGGTCAGCGATCGGTGGCTCTTAGACTCACTGTAACATTCCACGATGGCTGCTGGGGTCACCGGTCGGTATGTTCGCGAGTGCAGATCACGTCAATAAAACGCGCTGTTTCAGTGGCGGAATTTTCGCCTTATTGTTTCTGGCTCCATTTCTCTCAGTTGTGCTAAGAAAGGAAAGTGCTGCTGCCGCATCCTTACGTCAGAAAAAAAAAATATCGGCATTACGGGGCATCGATGCGTAGAATAGACATGGCACCAGAGCAAAAACAGCGGTTCTTTTGTTTCACCACATGTGGCTCCCATTCTAACTTCATGTTTGTGTCAAGTTTGATCGCTACGGCGAAGACCAGGAGTGTACGCCAGGGAATTGGAGCCAATGTTCTCATTTCCTTTAGCGGCGATTTGTTATTGTATTGTAAAAAGGGACATATACCCGATGAGAACTATCTGTGGCAGCGCTACCAAAGCTACGCGCACGTGCTCGCTCGTGCGGAGCTTCTGCTTTTGGCTTACTACGCCAACTAGTTCCGACGTCTTGCTGGTGGCTTACAGGACCAGGAAAACCAGACACGGACACCAGAAAGGTAAAACTCGGAATAATAAGTAACGGAAATCATTTTCCTAAGGAAAATTTTTATTTCTTATGAAATAAATTGTAAAGAAAAAAATAAAACAAGAAATTCGTATGATTAGCCTTACGCTACGTAGCTTCCAGGTGCTTGCATTGGCGGACTACATGCAGATGCGTAATAAAAAAAAATGTGGGCTTCGGCACTATAGCTTTGGTTGCACTGTCACAGAAAGTTGTCGCCGGGTATAGGTTAATTGGTTTTTCCAGCAACTCACGCCTCTACAGATGGCTCTGTGAGCCCCCTTAGCGTGGAAGCAAAGCCTTTTCACTGCTGTTTGACTTATGGCAAGGGCAAATAAATGTTATCGCTATTACCAATCGATTGCTCCAAGCTGAAAAGGCGTTGCACCGCACGTAAAAGCTACTAAGGTGTCAGGAATGGCTGAACCTTGCCGAGAAACCAGTAGGAGGAAAAACGGGGCCAATCCTCGCTTTTTCATGTCCTCGTGCTTCGCTGTTTGCCGTGCTTTCATATTCAGATGGACGAAATTGATTATTATGTTCATAATCACCGTCATTTTGGCATGCCAAAAGGCATCCGCTTCTCTTAATGACGGCCATTAAATGATAACCGCGATTCAGACTACTTCTGTATGATGAAAGACATGTATGGATAACATACAATTGCTCTAACTTGCAACTGGACAAGCACCTTTCCTGACATCACCGGAGTGTGAGGCCACAAAATCATGTTTGAGATCACGTTAAAATCAGCTGTGAATGCTGCTATGTGATTCTAGAATCCGTGCTTCTCTTGGTACGAATTTGGACGCAAAGGCAGGACTGATCAAAATTTACGATCTTATCGTTAGTTATTCAGTATGGTGGGGCTTTTTTGGCTTCATCCTGAGAATATTGGACACAAAGATATCAAACGGTAAAACTGAAAAACAAGAGTTTGTTTAGGAGTACTTTCATTATACCACGTTGGAAGTTAATTGTCATTGAATTTGGAACAACCGATTGGCAACAATGGAAGCTTGACCTAGTTCACTCGACATTAGGAATGGTAAAGCAACCCGAACTACATGGACAAAAGCAAGACGTAAGACTCATGCAGCGCCCCTGTGTGTCGTATACGGCTTACTTTTTTCCCTGTCTTTCACGGTGCTTTACCCTTTATGCTAAAAAGTTGAAATGCATACGTTAGTCCAGGCAGCATTTATTTTCTTCTTCTTGCTTTTCTGTTAACTCTATAACAAGAAATTAAATTACCCGCACTGCGTGATCACATGAGTGTCTTAGACATGGTAGCGCGCATTTAATCATCAATATGAGCTTCGACATCTGTAAAGCATTTATTTCGTGAGTATTTGTTTTATACTAAGACCTACGCTATCCAAATTCAGCCTTTATGAGGCTCTGCCTGGAAAACAGTAACCTTCTTTTTCAGTGCTATGCAACGCCGAAGAATGCAAGAACTCTCTTGTAGTTGGTCTCAGGTGGAAGTTACAGAACGCCATGGGCAGAAATATTTCCGCAGTACTAAACTACGTTGGTTCTGATAGCGCCGTCTCACATTGTGATGCTAGTTTCTTAGCGTTCGAGATAGTGCAATGCTTGAAGAACAACTGCTTCATACATGATATTGTAGCGAATAAATTCAGGAACCAAAACGTCAGTGATAGGAGAGAGAGAGGCGCAGCTTTAACGCCCGCCTTTCTGCCTGCCTTTTCTTTTTTCACAGTTTTTTTTTCTTTTTGGATTTTTAGCCGCAATATCGTGTCTTGTGTTAAACAGTAACTCGCCCAAGAAGTTATATTGAAATGCTCCAGATTTCAGGTTTTGGTTATTAAGAGAGCAGGACGCATCCTCAACACACGGAAGCGGTTCCTGCCACTTGGCCAAAAATCACAAGCAATTATAATGAGGTATCGGGTGACAAATTTATGTCAGAGCTCCTGAACTATCTCCTATTATTTCAGATTTCCTAAGCGGATCATATCGAGCAATACTCTGATATCATGGGTTGAACATTACATCCATTGAAGCTCTGCTTCCCTTGTTCTGTTATTCTTAACAGCCCACCAATTATCTGTTATACCCTCATCATCTCGGAAACTCAGTTTATACAGTTTACCCTCAATTAGAATATCCGCTACAAACTCTGGGATCCTTTTCTGTACTGTCTTCTACCCCTGTATCGACGATGCAATAATAATTTTCTGCTGCGTCATTCGTTTTATATTACTTTGTTCTCAAGCTTAATTACCAGCCTTCAAGTTCAGCACACATAAGTGTGCTCTTTGAAAGAGCCGATTCTATACTTTGATTTTAAAAATTTCGGTGACATATTGTTAACGATTCAAGAGTAGCCCCCAAATACCATCCGGCGTTTATTTATTCTTCCTGAACTCGAGCTTGATTCACACCAACCAATGTCCTTAGAGATATGGGTATGTGTAGAAGTGTTTTACATATGATTTTGATTTTTCTTTCTTCTTAACTGGTGGTATATTACGACGTGTTTTCCTGCCATCCGTGTAGACCAGCAATATGTATTTTCTGTGCGTCATACCATGTGAGGAAATTGCTGTGACATGAGGTGCATCGTGGCACAGCGGCTAGAGGAACGAACAAGGAAAGCTCTAAGAGCAGTCATCACTTTCATGCGAAACGCGCAGCTGCACGAGGCAATGCAGTCATAAAATGAAATATTGCAATATGCCTGCGAGTACGTCGTTTTCCTTTTTCGAAAAGTGCTTGCATTCCTCTCGCTGCTTGCGCACATGCATTTGCCGCACCTGGTACCAACCAAAACCGGCGCTCGAGGAAAGGCAAACCAGGCGAAAGACCTGGCTAATTCAGCACAGCGTGCAGCGTCTGCCACATTCTGTGTTTTGCGCGAGACATTTTCGACTCACGTAAAAGAATTCATGCGTGAAATTTTGGGTCAGCTTTATTGGGGCCTTTTAGGGCAATACAAATTTCAGCATTTTCCTGGGTAAAATATATTTCATTCGTGCTTGCAACGTGAAACATAGCACGCCAGAAAAAATGGCGGACATGGCCCGGACTATCAAATAAATCACTTCATTAGAATCATCATTAATAAGTACTGCTGTAGTATACATGTGTCAAAAAAAGGTGGGAAGGGCTAAAGACAACAAAATATCAGCTATCTTCATTCAGATAAACTATTTCGGAACCATGCAACGCGATAGATGAGCTCGCGACGTTCGAATGATCCGATATTTGCATAAAAACGCTGCGTTAATTGGCCGTATGGTCTTGCCTTTCTTCTTACAAGACAGTCTGGTAACCGAAAACTTTAGACGCTCAAGTACTACCGACAAAGTCGCCATAGCTATCCCCCTCCTCATCCTTCGCTTAATAGGGCAGATGCCGCTGTCTGGCGGCAGCTGCAGACCAATTCCTTTCCTTGTCTCCACATGCTACATATCTTTCATTCCACCCTGTACCTTTCTTACTGTCCCCACTGTGGGGCCGAACCCACGGTGTATCACTCCATATGGGAATGCCCTAACCCTTCAGGTGTTCCTCCTATACCCAACCCTACCCTTTCTTCTTGGGAGTCTGCGCTACTCAGCACAAGCCAGCAGGAACAGCAACGGCTGATCGAGCGGGCTCGCGAAGTCGCGCATGGCAGTGGAGTCCTGGACTGAGGGCCCCACTCATCGAGCAAATTTTCTACTTGCTTTGCGAAATAAATGTTTATTCTCTCTCTCTCTCCAGCATGTAGCCGCATTTCTTACAATGCGGAAACAGTTTAAGAAGACGGCGGCGGTGTAACAACCTCCAGATTGTATACCGAACTCTAAGAGCCAAATAAATGTTTCGCTACAGGTACCGGAAGTGTGAACATGAACTTGAGCTTTGTGCATTTATGTAAACAGTTCATGAAGCGGACAATTCGCAAGTGATTATTTGCAAACAGTGCGAGTAGAGATGACGACTAAAGAAGATCAGCGCTCAGCTCTTGATCTAACTGCGTTCTCCCGTACTCGTCCTTATCTGTCTGCGCATTGCCTACAATGAAACTTTCTGTTTGAACATCATAAAGAAAAGTCGCCGTTTCGCCCGAAAGGCGAAGCATCGATTGCGGCAGCATAAATAGTAGATAGCTATACAAAGTAAGAATAGTAGTTCTATTGTCTGCATAAAATTGTAAACATTCGCTTAATAGCTAATATAACAAGCACGGTGTCATGCGCACAGGCAAGCATGAACACTTCTATATGTGTTCGACAACCACTCTCTATTGCAGTCATTCAGCACATTCTTAATATTAAATGCGCCTGACTCAGAAGTGCACGGTTGATGCTACGGAATGAGCATTACGGATACAAAAATTGAAGAAAATAAATGCAGTTTAGCGCATGAAGCACAGTGACACGAAGTAGAATTATTCATGCTGTGCTGGTTAATTCACACTATTAGGTTTCGCCTCAGACGTGCGATATAGCCGGCGCGGATGCAACGGACGCTGGGGCTTCGTTCAAAGCGGCGGACATTTTGGCCAGTTCAGCGCTGCCGCAACGCCTCCTGCCAAGCGCGTCCAGGCATGTTTCATTGCCACATGTCTTCGTGTGTGTGTGTGTGCATGTTGGTGCCCATGCTTGTCAAAGCGCGGCAGCCGGGGAGAGGAGCTCCCCAACGGTGAAGCGAGGAGGTCTGACCGGCGCCGGCCCGGCGGATACGTCACTTCTTGTCACAACGTATCCGTGCGCCGCAGTCACGTGCGCCTCGTTCGAGCCGTTCCTTCATGCCCTCAACTCCGAGAGTATAAAAGCAGCTGCCCCCGGACGCCAAGAGAGAAGCTTCGATTTATTCAGTCGAGTAGCGTGGTCTCCCGTTTCTCCACTTCGGTCGACATGACCGGCCGCTCTTTTGCGATGCTAGAATAAACAAGTTGTTCTGTTAGCAGTCGACTCATCCTTTGCCAGGACCTTCGGATGCTTCCAGCTGTGCCTAAGGCCGCCAGGCCAGCGCTACCCTTGGGGCTTCCGACCCATTCGCAACAACACGTCCGTCCTTTTTTTATTTCTGTACATCTAAGTTCATCACTCATCAACGGGATGCGCTCAAGAAGACGAGATTTTGTTTCGGGAACATCGACGCTTTCGGTGCACACCGTAATTGTGAGACTTTTTGCGCAATGTCTGGCACAATAGCAAACGCATCGGATGAGCAGCGGAATTTTGGCCTAAAGGGAAGCTGAAGCGGTTTTCAATTTCCATGAATTGCTGGGGTTGGGAAGAACAGACCTATTCATTTACGGTTCTGAAATGTTTTTCTCTGTTTTGTTAATATAAGGAGCAGAAATAGCTTTCTAAATCCCCCCCGCGGACACGCCCTCGTCGCTTCCCGGAGCGCCGGATGAGGTGGTTGCCAGACGAGAGAACCGGTGAGAGTGACGTCACTAGCGGGGACCATACTGCCGGACCGGCGTGTTCGCATGTGCTGGCATGTTTCTTCCCGTCCTGCGCTTTACTAAACGACGCTACGAGAGATATGCCGCCGCTGACGTTTGTTTTCTTCTGCGATTTTCGTGAACTGTGCTTCCTTTCTGTGCTGCGTGAGTGCCTACAGCCAAGGGCGCCTAACCTGCCCTCGTTCTGTGCACATTCGGCTGTGCGAACACAGGCGGCCGAGACGATGTGGTGTTTCACATGTTCCCGAAGAACAAGAAACTTGCAGCGCAGTGGGTCCGTGCGGTGAGGAGAGATAATTTCGTGCCGACGAAATCAACTGTGCTGTGCACGGAGCATTTCCGCGACAGTGGTTATCATCGGAGCTTGACAACGATGCGGGCAATCGGTATTGCAACTAAATCGGCGCGACTGAAGCCCGGCGTTGTTCCGTCTATATTCTCCCACAAGACAAACACCTGGTCACCTCGAAGGGCGGCCTTCGCCAAGAGGAGAAAGGGTGAGGTAAGGGTTTTAATGTGCACACGGGCAATGTTTTAAACAGATGATCACCCGAGTGGCGAACAAACGGCCTTACAGCGGCCTTTGACGAAGCGAGGTGGAGGCACAGCCGGGAATATGCACATGCGTGCAAGCAGCTTGCCGTTTTCATCCTGTTTTTCCCCTCCGTTGTGTCACGGAACACTGTACTATGGCTGTTTGTTCGGTGCTGTCTTGATACTGTGAAATAACTGACCGGGGGTACGCTTGTGCATTACGTGATATTTGCTATTCGTCCTACCACGCGGTGCCCGCAGGTTTAGCTGTACAGCATTCGTGTTCAAATCGCACGACATGAGGCGTTACGGTAATATTTTCATGCTCGCGATACAGTAGTTAAACTCGGCGTGCAAAAACTTCGTTTCGTACATTTCGCACTCACAGCTTGCTACCAGCAGCGAAATGCCGCAAAAACAAGCGTCGGCACAGCCGCACCCGTGGCAAAGCGAACGGGCTCAAATAATGGAGTAACGTTGTGAGGTATTGAACTTGTCAGCGTTCGACGTCGTCTAGCCCAAACAGGCATCGCTGCTGCACAAAAAAATGTTCTCTTGCCTTTGTACCTAGAGAACTAGCTATGTATCAGGCATGGCAAAATTATTATTTGAAAGTAACTATATTACATTACTCATTACTTTGTTATTACAATCATCGATTTGAATTACATTACCGATTACCACTTTCGAAAATGGTATTACTTTACGATTGCTTCAAAAAAGTTTTCATGCATACAAGAAGCAAAAAGCAAAGTTTAAAGGGACGCCAACCTTTCTTCAAGGTAACGTACACTTGCCAACATTTCATGCCCTCCCCTCCCGTGTTCCTCCACGACACCTCACGGCACTACCAACGTTCTGGCACCGTACACAACTTACTGGGGCATATTTAACGCAATTAATAAATTACTTCAGCCATGAAATTACAGACACCAAATAATTCACATTGCTAAAGCACTAGACAACTAATCCATCACATAAATTACTGAAAAAGTATTTCAATTACTGCAAGTAATCCAACTGTTGTCATGTTTGCTGATATGCATGATATGCTGAAATTCATGACATCCATGCCTTGCACTCTTTCAGGTTCTAGCAGAGCACCTAGAGAACCGAGCCCCTGATGAACCTGTTCCACTACCATCACCAATCGAAGAGTTTGAAGCAGCCAGTGCGACACAGGCAGATAATCTTGAAGAGCTTGAAGTAGCCAAACGCGGCACTTATGTTCGCGATCGTGTATCAACACGCAAAAAACCACGGAACTTTAGCCAAGCAGCGGCAAAGTGCTTGACATCGCGTAATTACACCCGTGTTTACAATCTAATGAGAAGTTAGTGCTTCGGCATTCTTCCAGCAGCAAGTTCCCAGTGACACTTTAGCGCATTTTTCTCCCGTCATTGGAACGTGCAGCTACATGAAAAAAAAAAAAAAAACATACGTACCAGCTAAGATATCCAACGCGCGAGAAGGCGCACACATCGCTCTCGCTGTTGGCACACTCAACATCGTCGTTGCCGCCATCGTTTTCCGTATCGGCTGTCGGTTCGAACATGTACGGCGAAAACACAAGCTGTCCGAGACAGCGAGAACTTTCCATAATGCTTACAACTCAGCCATAGAATAAAGAACAACTTTGACTCAGCTATGAAGCCAGAACAGAACAGCGTGCTACGCTCTTAAACGGCGGCGCCGACCGGCGACTACCGCGAATGACGTCACAGCGGCCCCGACCAATCACGGGCAACAGCGGCGTTCGCGCGATGCCCTGAGGCGCTGGTGCACGTTTTCTTGGAAAAACAGCCACTTGCCTTTGTTTCCGCCCTTTTTGAACCAGATATTCGTGTTCAGGGGACTCAAAACTGGAGAATCCTGCAGAGAACAAATTTTTTTTGGAAAAGTGTTTCAGCTTCCCTTTATAGTTAAACCGCCATTGCTGTCAGTACGCAACAAATGACATAAATCATGCGATTTCTCTTACAGAACGCTGCACAAGCACAGGAAGCTTAATGCTCAGAGGCCCCACGACGAAGGTGATTCCAAACAATTCGACAGTACTGTGACATAGCCTCTCGTAATTTTTTGAGACCCATACAAGCCTGAATGTTTTAGTTTCTATATAACAACAAAATAGCTTCTATAGGTGTCAAAATGCTTGCTGCTGAGATAAATTCATACCGAAGGCACATAGCGTGAAAGGAACGCGCTCAAGAAACACCTCTTCGAGCTCGCCACTGATGAAGCAATGAAAAATGGGTAAAGGTAGGAGGCTCCATGGCCCGCAGCAAACGCTGTGTTGCCGTGTTTTATATTTTTGCAATGAGAGGATGCTCAAAATAGCTTTCAGCTGTAGTCGTATGGAACAGAAACATGAAAAATCGTGTGGCCTCAGTTTTCTAGATTTTGGTTCGTGATTACAGGCGATTATTTGCTCAGAAGTTTAGATGCCGCGGTTTCATCCGACCAGCTCCGTGCGGAGAGGTGATAGCTACAGGATTAACTCACGACGAGCGTATCCAGAAGCCTTAGAAATGAAGTCCCGGTTTCTCTATGGGCTGGCAACAACGGCGGTGCGCAAGAAGGACGCTAGTTTTTCCTGGGTATAATGTTCTGAAAAGTTTGTGCATTATCGAACTTAGTAGGAAAAAATCCGAGTAACCCGAGCCAACATATAGCTGTACGCCACATATTTTGCCTCTGGCCTGCACGGCTTCGTACAAACTATGAATACAGATGAGCTTGTGCTATGTTTAGTACCTTCGTCTGCATAGATAGATAGGGCTCGCCACACTCTTCTGCCATCTAATCAGAATATTCTTGATTTTAATCCCTTCTTTATGGCACTGTGATGCTGTACCTTGTCCTAGTAATCGAGCAGTGTGACTAGCTGCATTGGGATTTATTCTGGTACTGGTGCCTTGTTATTGGGGACACTTTAGTCCACGATAATAAGGAGGCATGTTGGGGACGTTGTAATCACCAATGACCTTTATTCCCATATTTTCTTGCGTAACATATGAGACAGACGTGACTTAAATTTTGCGCTTGGCGGGGGAAAGCTCGTCTGTACAATATTTGGACGAAGACCACAATACTTTGGCGTGGCGCAAGAGCTAGCACAAGAAGAGAATGGTCATTATTCCATCCGTAGGTTTGGTTTCCGTTTCAGGTGAGCGAATGCCGCCAAGGTTGTAACTACAGGAAGCAGACTGTGTCTGGAGTACTTCGTCGTCTCTAGCGGGTTAGAACGCCTTCCGTTACGCGGCCCTATCGGATGCGGCTAAAAGGTATCGGCAATTTGGGAAGGGTGCGATCAGCTTAGATCCCATTACATATGTGTACATACATTGTGGTAAGCTATGCAATTTTTCTTAGTTAGGATTCCCGTTTTCAGTAATGGTTATTTTGTATGTTTCTACTTGGGTTGTGTGTTGTGTTCATAGTTTATGAGCCGTAAGGAACAGTAGCTGAGAAGTTTTTGGATACTTGCAATCACACTGCTTATATAAATGATTTTTAAGGAAAGGCTGTGGCGCGAAAGCAGGATTATTGTCAGATGCTTGAGATGTTTAGAGCAGAGTGGGATGCTGTCATTTACATGTCCTTAGGTTTAATGAGCATCTAAGGAAAGGTTTGCTGAAGCAAAACCTGTCAAAGGTGTCAGTTTGGCATTGACTCTTCCCGTTTTCGATGCATGCTGCTTCTTCTAGAGTAAGCGTGCATTTTGAAGAAGGGTTCGAAGCGCGAAAGGGAAGTGTGGTAACATCCTATAATATTATGCACGTGTTTCAGCTTTATTCCCAAGTGAGGTTTGGTTACGATTGTAGCGGGGTCTGAGTTTTTGGTAAAGTTTGCTTTTCCTGTGAGAAGTGCTGTATGAGCTGATTGTGTTCAATGCGCATTACCGCAGAGAAAGAAGAAAATGTTTTCTCATGTTGTCGTAGTAAAGGCGATATGAAGGCAGCAGCGCTATATCGCAAGGATAATTGGCCTTTCTCCTTGTGCTCCACTAACCTCAAACGAGGGCTCCAGGAAGGATTTTCAAGAATATATTATTTAGAAGAACACGTATACCTGGAAATCATCATGGTTAGTTGAGTGCTCTATGTTTGTGGTGCCTTGTGCTTGGCGTCATTTATCTTCAGAAGGCGCAACCTGACAAGCATTGGGCCAAGCTGAGAAGCGAGACATATGCACAGGGTTTGATAGTGCTTTCAAAGGGCAGTAATGGTGCGACCCCAGCGAGACCTTTTGTGGTGGCTGACAGGCTATTATGGCTGGTCTGCAATTCGGCGGCGTTAGTCCGGGCTAACCTTCTTGCTCGTATTTCTTCCCTAGCTATTTGCCTTTCTCGGCGCTCAGCGCTCTTGTTCCCAGGTGATTTGGGCCACATTACAAGAGGGCAGCTGCGAAATTCCAAACTGCGATAAGGCAAACTTCTCTTGGGGATTATTTTGTGCACACGTAAAGCCACTACATAGAAATTGCGAAGCTGCATCCTTCCAGTCCCTCCCGCCCCAACCATTCACATATAAAAAAATGTTCGGAATCTGCAGCTAACAAAGAAGCTCCCGCACTACCATTACACGTGTAGAGCCGTGGTAAACGAGACGGACACGTCTTTTCGGTAACAAGGTCTAGTTTATTCTGTCTAAAGAGAGAATTGAGCGGGCGCGCGCAGCGCGCCGGAAGTGGCGAGGGCTTTAGAGAGAGAGAGGAGAAAAGAAGGAAAATGGAGCATAGAGAAGTGCGGTGCGCGGACCTAGTGCGAAAGGAAAGCAGTAAACAAAGTAATAAGAAAAGGGAGCTCGCGCACGACCTTCGGCACAGTGAGTCGGATCATGTGTCCGTGTGCCTGGTGTCCAACACTCGCGAAGGTCCGCTTACGGGAGGCCCGCGGGACGCCCCGCGGAGTTGTTTATGGCTGCGGGGGTGGTGCGCAGCTCCATCGCCGCGCCGCTACAGCGCCTGCTGGACACTGCTACGTTGCTCTCTGTTCATGGCGTCGTTTCCTGTGACTCGCCTATAGTCGCCCCAACCACAACAATTGCTGGTGATCCTTTTGCTTGCCTCCTTCAAAAGTTCCCCAACCTCACGCGACCACCCGACTGGACAAAGCCCGTACAACATGATGTACGTCATCACATCCTAACAACTGGTCCACCTGTATTTGCTCGCCCACGACGACTCGCCCCGGACAAACTCAAAATTGCCCGAGCAGAGTTCGAACACATGTTGGAACTTGGAATTATACGACCATCGTCCAGCAGCTGGGCATCTCCGCTCCATCTGGTCCCCAAGAAATCAGGTGACTGGAGGCCATGTGGGGACTACCGATCCCTGAATGCAAAAACCATTCCGGACCGGTACCCACTGCCTAACATCCAAGATTTCACGTCGGCACTGGATGGCACTACAGTATTTTCCAAAATTGACCTGGTGCGAGCCTTTCACCAAATTCCTGTCGCACAAGAAGACATTCCAAAAACAGCCATTACCACTCCATTTGGCCTCTTTGAATTTTTGAGAATGCCATTCGGTCTCCGAAATGCTGCACAGACATCACAGCGGTTCATCGACACAGTCACACGTGGTCTGCCGTTCGTTTTCGCCTACGTTGACGACTTGCTTGTGGCAAGCTCATCCCACGATGAGCACCTCCAACATCTCCATCAGCTTTTTGAGCGCCTATCGGCAAATGGTATCGTCGTCAACACTGCCAAGAGCGAGTTCGGAGTACCATCACTTGGTTTTCTCGGCCATCGCTTGGATAACAACGGCATCCGCCCTCTTCCTCACAAAGTGCAAGCCATCATGGAGTTCCCCAAGCCAGCTTCAATCACTAAGCTGCGCCAGTTTCTAGGCCTGGTAAACTTTTACCACCGATTCATTAGAAACTGTGCTATGCTGCTGGAACCCCTCGAGCGCTTGCTCTGCGGCAAACAATCGTCAACTGCACTGCCCTGGGACAGCACCACAGATGAAGCTTTCAATTCCATCAAGCACGCTTTGGCCTATGCCACACTGCTAGCTCATCCCAACCCCAGCTATCCGTTGTCGCTCATGACGGATGCCTCCAGCTCTGCGGTCGGAGCGGTACTGCAACAAAAAGTAAACGGTGGGTGGCAGCCCCTTGCCTTTTTCTCAAAACGCATGACCCCCGCACAAACACGTTACAGTTTTCGGCCGTGAGTTGCTCGCCATATTTCTCGCCGTGAAGCATTTCCGGCACCTGCTTGAAGGCCGCTCGTTCACAATCTTCACTGACCACAAGCCTCTCACCTACTCAATCGGCCGCTCTGAATCGTTATACACTCCACGTGAGGTGCGCCAGCTCGCCTTCATCTCAGAGTTTTCAACTGACATACGCCACGTCAGCGGCGTTGATAACTCACCAGCTGACGCTCTCAGTCGCGTGGATGCTATCACACGCAGTCGCTCCAAGAGCTCTATTTCAACATCATTTCCTTTCAACCTCCAAGAATTGGCTACAGAACAAGCTAGTGATTCTGAGCTCCGTCACCTACGTGACGCGTCAGCATCTCTTCAGCTTGAACCAGTTACCTTTGAAGATGTGCCAATTGTTTGCGACACCTCCACGGGCACACCTCGGCCTTACCTAACCACCTCTTTCCGCAGGCAAATATTTGACTCATATCACACTCTTGCACACCCAGGCATTCGCGCATCTCAAAAGCTTGTCTCATCACGCTTCGTCTGGCCGGGCATGAACGCAAATATCAGGGACTGGGTCCGCTCGTGCGCACCTTGTCAGCGCGCGAAAGTTCAGCGGTACCCTGTCCCCCCTACAAAGCCTTTCTTGCAACCCGACGAACGTTTCTCCGTTGTGCACGTCGACATTGTCGGCCCGCTACCTCCATGCCAAGGCTATCGCTATCTTCTGACATGTGTCGACCGCTTTACCCGATGGCCCGAAGCGACACCTATCCCCGACATGTCTGCAGCTACTGTCGCCGCAGCTTTTGTGTCCATTTGGGTATCCCGATTTGGCTGTCCAACGAAAGTTGTCACTGATCGAGGCCGGCAATTCGAGTCGTCCCTTTTCACGGAGCTGCTTCAACTTCTCGGAACAGCCCGCTTGCGAACTGCCTCCTACCACCCTCAAACAAATGGCCTCGTCGAGAGATTTCATCGCCATCTCAAGGCAGCACTCACAGCGCACGGCTGCCCAAACAAGTGTGTTGACAGACTTCCGCTCACGCTTCTCGGAATTCGATCTGCCTTCAAAGAGGACCTCTCCTGCGCTACTGCGGAGCTTGTTTACGGCACCTCGCTTCGCCTGCCAGCCGACTTCTTCGAAGAAAAGACCCTCACCTCCTCTGTAACAGCAAGCGAGTACGTCGACCAGCTTCGCGATGTGTTCCGAAACCTCCGTCCGCAGCCTACACGTTTTAACAAACCCCGTGCAGTGTACATCACTTCAGACTTGCAGACAGCCACACATGTTTTTGTGCGTTACGGCCCCGTGCGCGGCTCGCTTCAGCCCCACTACCTAGGGCCATTCCCCGTTTTAGAACGTTTCCCTTCCAACTTCGTCGTCGACGTAAATGGGAAACGGGATACGATCGCGCTTGAGTGACTCAAGCCAGCATTCAGCGAGGCACCCGCGCTTAATTATCTCGCCTTCCCGGGACATGCGGACTCCGCCTTGCAAGTGCGCGGTTCGTCACCTCTTCGTCGTGTGCACTGGGCTGCCACTTGTGCATTGTGAGCATCGTTCGTGGCTTCCGCTTCCTCTCTAAGGGGGGAGCAATCTTTAGCGGCGCGGCGATGGAGCTGCGCACCACCCCCGCAGCCATAAACAACTCCGCGGGGCGTCCCGCGGGCCTCCCGTAAGCGGACCTTCGCGAGTGTTGGACACCAGGCACACGGACACATGATCCGACTCACTGTGCCGAAGGTCGTGCGCGAGCTCCTTTTTCTTATTACTTTGTTTACTGCTTTCCTTTCGCACTAGGTCCGCGCACCGCACTTCTCTATGCTCCATTTTCCTTCTTTTCTCCTCTCTCTCTCTAAAGCACTCGCCACTTCCGGCGCGCTGCGCGCGCCCGCTCAATTCTCTCTTTAGACAGAATAAACTAGACCTTGTTACCGAAAAGACGTGTGTCCGTGTGCCTGGTGTCCAACACTCGCGAAGGTCCGCTTACGGGAGGCCCGCGGGACGCCCCGCGGAGTTGTTTATGGCTGCGGGGGTGGTGCGCAGCTCCATCGCCGCGCCGCTACACACGCGCCCACAGCCGCTCCCTGAGATGACCCCAGCGACAGATATGTAAGCAACGAGGAGGAGGAGGCCACCCCTTCATGGGTCTACAAAATAATAATGATTATTCCTTGATGATCTTTCCACTGGGTAACTCCATCGGCTATTTCGGCCACATACGATCTCATGTTTAAGGCATTTGAGGTCCCACTGTTAGCTAATATCACTATATGCTCTGAGAGAGTTAATGGATTGCACATATTATTAATATATGTTTTAAAACGAAACTTTCTTTGTCTCTTCTCCCGACTTTCCGGGGGCTGCTGTTATGGTCTTGCCGCGTATGCCACTGAGTTTCTTTCAACACCACCAGATGGCGCTCGCCTCCGCGCCATATCTGAATGCCTTAGAACACATACCTATAAAGCGAGATATAAGACGGAAGAAGAAGCATGTGCTTGCTGCGGTAAAGCTAAGGAAACTATGGAGCATGTTTTATTAGAATGTGAAGGCGTCTGCCCAGCGGTCGATTTAGGCACCACTGGCCTCCTTGAAGTCCTTGGGTTCAGTGAGAGCAGTGGAAAAGTAAACATGTTTGCAATAGGGATTAGTAAGAGGTGATTGGAGGATTGGTGGAAGTAGGGAAGCGACAAAAAACGGAGACCTACAAAAGCATAGTTCGCAATAGGGGATCAGATAATTTGGTTGTGGGAGTTGATATTGGTTTTTATCTCTATTTCTTTTTTTAACCTAGGTAGGACAATAGGCAGTATAATAGTAAGAGCTTGGTGGCGCAACCTACCGCCCTGTTCCAAATGGGAGGCTCATAACATCCATCCATCGCGGCCGGGGCCGCTGCGGGCCGGTATGCGTATAGTTTGTGCGCATGGCACGTGCTGTGCTTGCTTTCCTATGCGAAAAAAAATGCAGGTGCAGGGCTGTGGAGGTCGTGTGCTGGGCTGTGATTGTGTGAACACTACAATGGCCTGTAACCTCAACAGAGCGCTTAAAGCTGGCATCTCAACAGCATGCTGTCCACGTATGCAGAAGGAGCATGTAAACATGCGCCGGCAAAATGACTCCAAAGCTTGCTCTCAGCGTCGAGGACACCCAGACCTGAAAGAAGCGTCGCGCGGAACAGGAGGTTTTTCTCTGTGCAGCGAAACATAGTGCAGACCGCAAATGTGTTTATGCAATATATGCATACAATTTTATAATAGTACCTAATTTATTTACTTGCAGCTTCATAATTCAAATTAAATTTAGCAGTTGTGCCAGTATATGATGTGCCATGTGGGGAACTGATAATGCTCAACTCACAGAGAATATGAACAACGCCTCAGCACACAAGAATGCCTCAAGCAAACACGTTTACCTGTGTGTTCTGTGGACTACGCAGACTAAGAGCGGAGGCGCACGATAGGTAATGCTTAGTATCATCTCGCCACTATTGTACTGAAATAAACGGTTAAGAAATTAAACATTTGCCACCTACATCACCGCTAATTATCGTCAATCACAGCAAACAGCATACAAAGCTTCGTTCACACCGATTCCCTCAGTGCGTGGGATCTGCATATTTTTTTCTCATATTTATCATAGTGGTTCCCGCCTTCGTCGTCGCCGCCTAATTTTGGCGGTGAAGATCCACCTCGCCCTGTCATGATCGTGTCACAGCTTAGAGAAGAGTGAGAAGTCAACACCTCAAGCTCATATTTATTGCAAAGGAATAGTGAGCTCAGTTGTTTCTGAGTCTGTTTTTCACTTTGTGGAAGATAGAGCAGGAGGATGTGTACAGGAAAGATTCAGAAAATGAGGTGGAAGGGGTATGCTTGTATTAAAACATATTCCTTCATATCCATCATTTAAGTCCGGTCTTGGAATGCACGTGCAGCCAGGACTGCACGGCTCTTTATGGGTTAAAATGCACTGTAAAAATGTAAAAGAAAATTGTACTGGTAAGCGAATAATAACATACATCCTTGAAATGCGCGTCTGCTATAATTACGAAGGCGTGAAAATATGAAATCCTTACTATGCATGCATTTAGATAGTGGCCTTTATTTAGCTACCACATATTTCATATAATATCTAGAGCAAACATTTTCTTGCATATTCGGAAAAAAATTACATTTTTTTTATTCATCGCAACACTGTCAAATTTTGCTGCAAGAAGAAATTCAAAATGCATTATCGCTATCAATCACGGTGTTTCCATATGGACATTCAACTGAAGTTTTGATTGCTTCAGCTGATGACGGAAAAGAGCACTCTCAAAAATTACGTATAGTGTAAATGTAACTCTGTGTTAACCAAAAACAACAGCACAACTGAATGTAGGCAGAGTAATGCATAGCAACTGTACTTTAAAAAGTTCTCTCTCTACCGAGCTTCTCTCTCTGTATCACTCAGTATCACTACTTTTGATTAGTGTGCTTCTTTGCGTCACATTGCTAAAGAATAACGAGTTACCCTATTTGTAACTAATTTATTCATTATTTTTATATTAGGCGTTATTTATAGGACATCAACACCAGCAATCAAATAATGCTTGTAGTTATACGGCTGGCCAGATGTCAGTTCTATTTATGCTGGCGGTACAAATTTATTTTTGAAACGTTTGCGCCGTGTATCCAGAGGCTTTTCGGAGGCTTCAAGACACATCAGGGATATTTCATAGTCATAATCTGTCTTTTAGAGCCCTGAATGTAATTAATAACAATAAAGCTTGACAAATGGCAACAATATTGAAATTTTATAACGTCATAGCTGACTATCTTTTATAATTGAGTATCACAAGGTAAATAAAACACTGCAATTTTGAGGTCATTATTATTTTTCGCCTAAAATCAATTAACTTAAGGAGGAGGAGGAGGAATAAACGTCTATTTTTGAAACAGTATCCTGCGACAGGCCCCGGTTATACTCTAGGTGGGAAGTTTCCTCATTCTGGGAGCCCTCTGGCCTTCACTGCCTCCTTGGCCCTGGTGACGAGGCGATGTTGTTCCAGGTCCTCGGAGATGAGCTTTGCTTCCCATGTTTCGATGAGGTCTTCGCTTTCTTGTCTGGCTCATTACAGAGTTTCGGCGAAGGCAATGCGCTTGTGTCTACATGCCATGGGCATTCGAGGATCAGACGGGCCAAGGTGTCCGGTATGTCGCACATTGGGCAGTGGTATCCTTATAGCGTTGGGTAGAGGCTCTGCATGAACAATCCGTGGGTGCAGGTGTTACTGTGTAGCCTTCTGAGTGTGGTACTTTCTATTTTGTTGAGCTTTGTGTGAGGTCGTGGGTACACCCCGCGTTCCAGCCTGTGATGTTGAAAGATTGTTTAGAAAGTGGTGGGTACGGTCTCTGCCCCCCGCTGACGCAGACTGGGCATCTCGAGAGTAGGAAGGGTTGGACTTGCAGCCATGACCTCGCACCGCGGCGCGTGCCGCTTTGTTTCCTTCCCGCCCCTTATGCCAAGAAATCCTTGTCGCGCAGGTGTAGGGGATCGGAGTGCTGCGGTGCTTCAATATCTTTATTGCATCTGTCGACACACTACCGTTAGCATAGTTCCTGACAGCTGCTTCAGAATTGGAAAAGGCGACAGCTGTGTCTATGCACGTGGTAGTTGCTAGGGCGATCGCCGCCTCTTCTGCAGTCTCAGGGTTTTTTATGCGGAGTGTGGTGGACACTAGCAGTCTAATATTGAAATCTACGACGCTCAGGGCGTAAGCGTTTCTTTGCCGGTACTTGGCTGAGTCGGTGCGTCTGGCATCCGGATCTTGCCGGAGTCTTCGCCGTAGGGCATCCACGTGAGCTTGTCTTCTTTCCTTCTGGGATGTGGGGTGCATGTTGCGTGGCGTTTTTGCTGTGCACAGGGATTCGCGGATGTTTGGAGGAATTCTTTCTTTTCGGTGTGTGGTGCCTATTAAAATTGTAGTGGCTATTAAAGGGCTTGTAGCACAGGGCGTGAGCTCCAGTCGTTCTAATTGACTAGCTTTGTGAGCTTCAGCTACTTCTTGCCGGGTATTCTGTTCGCGCATCATGAGGTCTCGTAGTCGAAGCCGTAGGTGTTAGGTAGCTCCAGAGTGATTTTGATGGCTTTGCTTATTTCAGTGCTAAGTTTTTACCTCTGTATTCGTCAGCGCGAGATAGGGCGTGTTATATGTTATTCGACTGGTGAGGAGTGCTTGCATCATCAGGAGTACTCAGAATTACTTTATGATAGCATAATGTTGCTCACTTACCTGTGCCGCACACGGTTGCGTTAGCTTGTACTGGAATAACACTTCGCAGCCACTATATCGGGGACAAGAGAATTCAAGCATAAAATTTAATGTTTCTTCGTTTTGTCAATGAACTGATGCTTATACGAACCTTGAGCCACAATGAGATGGAAGGTGAATTGTGGTAATTTGCCTCCTTGAAAGAGACGCATACAAGACAGAGGTTAGCCGAGACACTGTGATTTGAAGTGATAAATAGCGATTGAGAAAAAGCGCATTGGTTTTAGTCAAAATTTCCAGAAGAAGACTTCTCTACGCAACACTAGTGATAGGAACGTGTTCCCTTGTCGAGAAGTTTCGCTGAAGCTACACTCTTGCTCAACCATTGTGCAATCCTTTTCAAAAGATAGTATCGCATACACATAGCCTTCATATCATTTCTGAGGTACATAAACATGACAAAGTTGATACTGATCGTGAATATGCAATAGGAGTGTTTATGCACAGTATCAAACCATTGAAAAATGTGATTCAATAACACAATTAGAGCCTCTACTGAGCAACCTCCATAGCAGTGGCGGAGATTTAAATTTACGAGGTGATATAATTCATATTTCTGCGATAATCGTGCCTGATAGTGGTCTAATGTTTATGAAATAATTGCTGTTACACTTACAACCATACGAACAAGTTTCACTAAACAACTCAATTTCTTATATTAAACCGCATAAACTAATTCCAGAATTTAAATATACCCACGAGGATTTAGGCTTGCAGCTGCAGCAGCAATTTTAGCAGCCAGACCACCGAGCAAGGTGAATAGATATTGTGAAGCACTGTCAACCGCGAAATTTGTGGTTGCTATATAATAATTAGGCCGTGCTTAATTCCGTATCTCTCAAGCTCATCTGTTTTCTAATACATAAAATAATTCTGCCTTACCCTGCCCTACCTTATCTTTTATATTCTTTTAATGTCCCACCATTCGCTTGACTACCGTATTTTCGGCTGCTCTCCGTAGTATATAAGTGACATATAATTTGAAGTAAGCAAACTGTCTTGGGTGCCGCTGATACGCAGCCTAATAGTATATCCCATAGCCAAATCAATGCTATTTGACGTGGCGCTTGTGTTCCTACTGGCTCATGTCAGTGGTTCCTACAGATTTCATCTAGTCTTAATACTCGCTGCTATCAATAAAAACTAATTAAAAGCTTTGATAGCGGCACCCATCGTATACCTCCTTATATACGGATTCACAGTTTTCACACCAATAATAATGCAGTGTTTATTGTGACTAAAATATGACATTATTATATTAATAAATATAATAAATAAATAAATAAATAAATAAATAAATAAATAAAATATTTATATTAATCAAACAATCAATTATATAATATAACTATATACTATATATAATTAATATATTATTATTATATGACAAATTATCACACTCAGAGCAAAATTTTGGACAAAACACTGCGCGCTTAAATTTCGTGCGTTCTTGTTCGACGAAATTTATCAATACGCACTAGGAATGTTATGCATTCAAATGCCAATAGAGTTTTTCAACTGTACATAGTTTGCGATATCCAATCGCATAGTTCGGTGAGCCGCAGGTTTTGATAAGCCAAGCTGCAGCTTAGGCGTGATGGCAACAAGCACGCCAAGCACACGAAACATCTACAGAAAGCGCAGCTAGAATGCTTGACTCACATCGCCCATATGCACGAAGCAAGCCAAAGAAAGTGGTGTTCCACTAGTGACGTCACTCACGAGGGGGCACCACTCCAGCTTATCGCCGCTAATAATGTCTATAGAAGCGTGCGAATGACTTGGCTGAAAATATCAACTTGAATCTGATAGGAAGCAATCCAGAAGTTGTGAAACGTGACCTGAAATATGTATTGTTTTTGCATAGGTTATGCATTTAATTGCACACGACTACTGCGGCTAGGTGAGTAGTGTCTCTATATTCTGCTGGACGCCGCAATAAAAGATATCAAGTAAGCCAAATTTTTCAGTTAACTAGTGTCCGCTAACTACTCTCATACTAATGTAGCACATAAAATGTTTCTAACACAGCAAAAATACGTCTATTCTTTTTGCTCAAAATGTTACCGCCTGGGTTGCGTAAAATGCATCACCTATGTAATAAATATTTTATTTAGTTCAATGCCTCCGGGCGAATGTCTTGTACGTTTCAAGGAAGAAATTTATGAAACAGGCCACAGCCTTTATCCTTGAGAAGTGATGACACCTCTGAAGCGTTTTAAACGTGGGTAATAACACGATGTTTGGCAAATAGACAGCAGCAGCGGCAGCGGATCATATAAATACTACATCTGTACGAGTGGCAATGCGACAGTTCTTTAGGCGCATGGTGCAATGGAGGGAAATCTATTAAAAAGTAGATGCAACAAAGAATAAGGATACGTTCAGGGCAGCCCTTAGGTAGAAGAACTGACATTCTTCAGGACCGATAAGGCTACAGAGGATAACTTTCACGAGGACTGACTGAGGGATTTCGTTATCAGCGTCCCTGTGCGTCATTCGAAGGAAAAAAATATTTTCGATTACTTTCAGTGCAAATTCCTAAGAGATCAAAGATGGCGATCAGCGTGAATCTGTGAGCCATCATGCGCTCGAATACAAGGAGCCTGGGCGATGTTAATGTCCAGTTTGCTTGTCTTTGTGATGGAAACAGCAGGGGAGGGGGAGGGGAGCAGTACACGGGGGGGGGGGGGAGGGAGGTGCGGGAAGCCCTAACGTGTTGGTCTCCATATACTTATGCAGTTATATAGTAATCCTTTCACTTGTTAATTTCTTAGTCGAAAGTTTAGCGTTGATCTCTTTCGTTTTTAACCTATGTCCCACTTTTTGCGGAGTAAACACGCATTGCAGTTTTGACGCTACAATGGTTAAACTGTGCATGCTCCCTGTTGGCAATACGGGGCTGCATCTGCGTAATAATTTCATAGCGATTAGCATTGTTTGGAACATCACCCAGTTATCTTGCCTGTTGTAATTCCGTATCTAATATGTTTCCCGGCAAATTGGACAAACTGGGTCGTTGATAGTCAATTGGTGGGGCATTGGGCTGCTGTTGTGTCATGTCTTGAGGAAACGAGGTGCCTTTGTGGGCTGGTTGGTTGACCATGAAAAATCACTATAAGGCTTGTGTCTGTCTTTAGTTTCATCTTGTGTCCCTGTTCTTGCTGTGCTGCACTTCATGCCACTCCTTCTGAAAACCAGGTTCGAAACCTGCGTCGGACCAACTTGGACATCTGGGCTTGAATCACTTTCACACCAACCAAGGTCACGGGCTATGTGCCGATGGATATGTAGAACACTTCGTTTAATCTCATTTATAACGCTTTGGTTGAGTTTGTATTCTTTTCTGGTTATGTTCTGCACTTCAAGTACAAATCGAAGGGCATCAAAAAAAAGAAGATTTGGAATTTTGGTAAAAAGAATTTTATCGTTTTTTTTACCAAGGAGGATAACAAAAAAGGGCGTAAATTTGCCTCTAAGAATTAGGCACATTAACGTAAATTATGCGGAAGCTTGTTAATGTTAACCTTGAGGTGACATATTATTCCACCCAGTCTGCTTAGCATTTATGAGGGTGGTAGTGTGCTGCATTTACACCCTTTGTTTCTCAGAGCGGCAATTCCTACAAGCGTCATTACCGCGGGACATAGCATTTCAGCTTTTCTGGATTGAAAGCGACATAGGAGAGTGTCCTGGTAACTCGGTCATTCACAATGACCCAGAAAAAGATGGCATTGCAATCCCTTGAGATGCATTGCTTAGTCAATCTGTGAACGTCTCGGTAGGTATGCAGCAAAGAATTCCTCGTTTTTATATGCTTACGCACAAAATGATTTTCTCTTATTTCATTAGGGGATAACTGTCAAGCAAATAATTACGCTATGTAGCCTTAATTTGTCGAGAACTCAGCCAATTACGGATTATGCTATGCATAATGTGACCAGTTCTACCTGCGCGCCAAATAGAGCAGAATTTGATACATAAATAGTGGCCACTCACATGGCCGGAACCTAATGTGGCAGCCTCAAACGTACACACGCATTATGACTACTTTCCTTAAAGCTCAGTACACCATCATTCGACGGGAGAAGAGTGGAGAACTGATTCCCCAGAGTTTGCAATGGTAGTGCACATTTGATGTGGCAAATATGGCACCTTTAGGCCACATGACCACTGTGTAGCCTACAACCACTGCCCTGTTCTGACTCGAACGCCATTTGGTTGACTGTAATACATGGGGAGCGCCACTACCACTTTCGGTGACACAGTCCAAATTTTTACATTCAAAGCTATGTTGCACTTGTTGCGTGTTTGGAACTGGTCGCATAAAAGTTGCTGTAATTAATAATTCGTGGCTACTTAGACCTGTTGAAGCTTCGGAGCGTAATTTATCAACTACCTGAAAAGCCCGAAAAGAGAGACAGTAAATCCTATTTTATCAGTACTTCAGCGCTCCTCTCACCAAGTGTGAAAAGCAGGTGAGCTCAGAGGTTGGCCGTTCTGTGCAGAATTTTAGAGCATCCTCCGTGTCTTCCCATAGTACATTCAGAGATTATTCTTCCAGTAGATGTTTTACATGCCACAACCAAGGTGTAATTATGAGGCACAACGTTCAGCGGGACTCCGGAATAGTTTAGACCATCTGGGATTATTTTAGCGTGCACCAAATGTACGATACACGGCCGTTTTTTCAGTTCGCCACATTCGAAATGCGGCCGCCGCAGCCGTAATTTGATGCCGCGTCCTCGCGCTTCGCAGCACAACGTCAAAGCCACCACGCCACCACGGCGCGTGTGTTTACACTAAAAGGTACACTAAAAAAAATTGAATTGAGCAGTATTTGTATTTCTTTTATTTAAAATACTGCAGACTCCAGTGGGGGTAATTGCAAAGTGGGTAGCAAACGATGATTACATCATGACAAGTCTCTTTAACATAGAGCAGTACATCAAACAGAGAGCCTACAATTAGTTCATTAAGCCACCGATATGGCAAAAAGCTTTTTTGCTATGATTAGGGAGCTTGGTAAGGGAGAAAATGCGCAAAAACAAGATCGCATAGCAACACTGCCTGTACTAGCTTGTTAAGACGTCGTGAATTTTGATAGCATGTGTATGGACTTATAGTTCAAAGTTTTTTAGTTAAATGGCCAAACTTCATTCTGAAGAGCCAATGGCTCCCCCTGGGAAGTTATCAGAACCTATTAAGAATTATATTCTGAGGTTTTACATGCCCAAACCATGATATGACTGTGAGACATGCCGTAGTGGGGGGGGGGGGCGAATTAACTTGAACGTGCTTAACGTGCACTCAACACATGGTACACGGGCATTTTTGTATTTTGCGCCATCAGAATGAGGCCGCCCTGGTGGGGGTTTGATGCCGCACTCTCCGACTTAACAGTGCAAAGCCATAGGCACTACGTGACCACGCCGGCTAGTTATAAGAAATTATCTGGCCCCAAAACAGGCCACATTCAAAACGAAAACTTAAATTCGTGACGTGACACTTCGGTGACGGCCCTGAGATATCAACCAGAAATTTGAAGTATTTTTGGTCTTCAATTCTCCCCGTAACTCTGTTACTGTTCACCAGCATTTTTTTAAAAGAATGATTGAAAATAATTTATAACAAATACTCTGTCATCTTTAAGTGGTGTGAAGCAGGTCGCAGAAGAGACTATATATTTATGACGGCTCCTTTCGTCTAACGCGTCCACATGTCTGACCGGATTTTTACTTCTGCGGGTAAGGTAATTGACTACGGGGCAAACAAACTCCATTGGCAATCAGGAAAATGCAAGTTCGGGAAGTGTGCAGACAATACACCCGCCTCGCCTGCCGAATGAACTAAAAGTGCACGGACCTCATGGTCGGCAAATGAGAATTAGGAAAGATACTAAGAATCTCCGCGGTATTAAAGGGTATGTTATTTCTCACAAAATCTTTATATTGGGCCAAAACTGCGTAAACACGTCATTGCATGCAGGCACGTCTGCTGTGACATTTAAGTTCATATTCTAACTTAGGGTACGGGGTATGTGCCATCGATATGTGCCGCTCTTCATTGGGCCTGTCCAATATCAACTCGTGTCAATGGTACCACTTTGAATGTGCCATCTCTTCAATGGAAAGCAAAAAGAAACAAAAACGAACTTTCAGAACTTTTTTGGTGCTGGGCGGAATCGATCCCACCTCGTGAATCTTCACAAAATCTTCTCTGAACTTGTATTCCAACACGACTCACGCATGGGCATTTCGGAGGTGCCGCTGCCCACGAGTGGATGCGTGTACGCTACGTGCTGTAGGTGACGGCGCCACACCGTGTCCAGAGGGACGCGCGAGAACGGCGGAGCCCAGCTGCAGTACACGCCTCATTCACGCACATCAGTGGAAACAATACGGTGTGGCGCTACATTGCTTCAATGCTAACCCCATCAATGTACAAGTCATTCTAAGATGGCTTCTGCTGAACTTAAAAAAAAATAATTTACTAGATGTCTTAGCCCGCATAGCATTACATATAAAATTTCATTATATATGTTCGGATTTAAGAGGCATTTTCTTAATTTTGTGGGTAATCGCATCACCGCATTACAGTGTACACTCCTTCTCGAAAAGATTAGTCGGATGCAGCTACAGTGCTGAAGTGCAGAACGCGTCGCCCTACAGCAAGACTTGCCTTTAACAAAGTTAGTTGACAAAATATTTACACAAATAACCGCAATATTGAAGTTAGATTACCAACCTAGAAAAGTACGTGAATGTGTACCGCAGCAAAAACTTAATTTTACGTTGGAATTTTTTCGCTGAGAAATACGCCGCAGCTCAGTAAAATATAATCAAGAACTAATCCAGAAGTTGCAATAATGAAGAAGCGAATAGCCGTCCGCTTTTTACAATAAAAATAATTATATGAGTGTGGACGTCTTTCATATATATTAGTTATTCATGCCAAGTGCAAAATATGTTTGGTAATATATTTGAAAAAGATTACCTATGAGCAAACGTAGGTTCTGGAATGCGAGAGGTAAATAACCTTTCCTCTGATGATCTCTGTTACTGCCTATCAACTTTACGTAGGGACAGTTTCCACTGCTGATCAGAAATGCTCTTACGATGGCGATAAGCCAACTCTTAAAAGAAAGAATATCTTAATAGCATCATATTAGTCGGAAAAGAAAAAGCCGGAAGCTTTGTTTAGAAGCCGCAATATAGGTAGCCCAGAGATCCTTGTTACTAAGACAAGATACATTAACATACTCATAAACATATTCATTAGCATAAACGTAGCAGCTTAGTTCTGTCGCAGTTATTGAACATCCCAGACAAGAGCGCATCTCTCTCTTGATTTTACGAGACCGGAGGATTTACCAGTCTTCCTATTTTCTTTGAGGCTTTATTCGTCTACGGGTGCATTGGATGTTCGCCTGGACAAAACCTACTAACACCGTAAGTAGAATACTATAACACGTACGCCTGTAAAATAGCCTCCGATATGCATGGCGCGACGATTCATGCGAAGGCTGAGAAAGGCGTCATGCAGCAAACTGGCTTCTCTCGCGCGTCTTTCTGGACAGACTGCGGCACTTGGTGACACTGCCGAGAAGTCTGCGCGTAGTTACCGAGACTAGAAGCGCGCAGCGTTAGCGCTTGCCAAGGTTGATGATTGCTCACTCACTTGCCGCGCACTCAGTTGCACATACTTGGAGACCCAAGATGGCGCGATGTTTGTTTAAAAGCGCTACATACGTAGTGCATATGAGGCGCAGCCTGCTAAAGCATCCGGTTGCTATCCTTGAGGAATGATTGTGACGTGGGTTAGGGATTCAGCTCAGCATCGAAATTTAAGGTATCTTTTTCGTAACTATAGAGCTGCGCAATTCCAGTGGTGCATAGCTTGTTACCCAGGTAGGCGCCAAAGAGCTCATTGAAGAGCTGCGCACACCTACTGGCACATACCCTGTGACTCAAGTTGGCATCAGAGAGGCTCAGTGGAGGCTAGCACAGACCGAGAGGCACATACGCAGTGCGCCAAGTCGGCGTCAAAGATTTCTTTCTGACAGTGGTACCTACGCAGTCCGGCATCTACAGTGATCCATGTCTGCGTGAGTGAGTTCGCTGAAGAGCGGCACGTATGTACACGATGGTACATACTGAGCTACTAAAGTTGGTTTGATCGTTGGCTTCGGGGCCTGTAGCCTTAGTGCAGCGGCCCGTGGCACTACCACTTGACCACTGACAACCCAGTGACGCAGGTAGGTAGAAAAATGGTTAATAAAGACATGCAACAGATAGAAGGGAAAGAAGGGAAGAAGGGAAAGCCGACGCGGCGACATTGTGTCAATAGGAGTACAGCAGAGCCAGGACGAAAATGAACATCCCAAGGTCGGCCGTCGTGCCGGATTTTCTCCGCGGCCTTAGACTCAGCTAGCCGGGAGCCGGCACTCTTGCGTGCCATGTGAGCGCGGGCGAAGACGTCTTGAGCGTGTTCAGTAGGAGTCTCCATCGGGGAAGAAAGCAGTGTGTCAAAGGGCAAAGAAGGGTTGCAGCCGAACAGAAGGTAAAATGGTCAAAAGCCAGTGGTCTCTTGACGGGACGAATTATACGCAAAGGTCACGAAGGGAAAAGTGCTGTCTGAATCACTGTTGCCCTCAAAAACGTGCATAAACAGCATTTATGTCAACGTGCGATGGAGCCACGCCTTCAGTCCGTTTGTCTGCGGGTGATAGGCTGCGGGAAGCTTGTGCATGGCAGAACAGGAGCAAAGAAGGTATTCAACTCGGGACAAGCAGGTGCGGCTGCGATCAGTGAGGAGCTGCCGCGGTGCGCCATGATGGCGGATGACGTCATGTTAAAGGATATATGCAACCTCAGTTGCATTGCTTGTGTGCAAAGCTCGCGTGATAGCATTCCGGGTCGTTTAATCAGTCGCGACGACAACCCACTTATTTCCAGATTTTGACGTCAGGAAAGGGTCGAGAAGACCGAAACTGACGCGAAAGAATGGTTCTGAGGGAACACCCATGGAGTGAAGACATCCAGCGGGCAGCACAATATAATTTTTTCGGTGCTGACAGCGCGCCCAGGGTGAACAAAGTGGTAGAGGCCTGGCCAGTACAAGTGGTGCCGTACGTGGTCATGGGCGCTATAACGTTAAACTATTCCAAACATTTCTATTCCAGTTCTGCAATCAGCCATCCCTGATTGGTCAAAAATTTTTTGGACCACTCCCACTTCACCTTCCTGTCACGCGACGTCACGAAAACCGTGATAGCTCCCCATCTGATGTTACGTATACACACTGATTGTGTATAATTTGACCGAACAAAAAAATAACTATTTCTGATTCGACGCCTTTCGTCATTAGCCCTTGGCTATTGTTTAAAGGTTTTAGGTTTGCACCCACTTCACCTGACTGTCACGCGACGTCACAAAACCGCAAGAACGTACCGCGTCAAAGTGACGTGTACGTGTTGAACATGCATTAATATGCCGAACAAAACTGAATTTTCTTCCGAATAGCCGCAGGCTGCCCCGTTCTGAAAGGAATAAAAGATGGCTGCCGCCGATCGCTCAGGCACTGGTGAATCGCACGTGTAGGAGAACATGGGTTTAATTGCGCATAACGAAACTTTTTGCGTGATCGTGTAACGTTTTTGAGCACTTTCGGCACGTTTACGACCTCGTTCTGCCAACTATTCTTTGCTGAGGATCCGTTCAGCGTCATCCTTAAGCTTCAGTTGCATGCCGCCGCGACTTTCGACGAGCCACAGGGAAAGCGGACCAATCGCAGACCCTGGCACCACCCTCTTGATCCGGTTATCGATGTTCAGTGCACTGGCTCGGCCTGATCGAATATCTCTCTATTTGAGCGTGTTTGTCGCCTCTTGTCAGCCAATTCGATAAGATAGACCGTTGAGTGTAGGCAAGGTTATTCGTTGTTCAAGCAAACAAAAGTGACCTCCAATGAACGAGGACAGCGTTTGATCGGTCTGTTCCGACAACGCTGCGGGTGACCGTCCGTTGCTTGCGTAGGCGGTTACGCAAATTTGACGTATGGAGATAGGAATAAAAACATATTGGAATAGTGTTACGTTATAGGGCCCATAAGTACGCTATACGCCGAGGTGACCTGCAGTAGGGGCGTCATGCAGCTGCTCAACAACTGATGTCCGTTGGTACAACGAGGCGTGGTATAGTACAACATGCCCTGGTACAGCGAGTAAAAATTCTAGTCCTTGAGGGTGCAAGCTGCAACGGAAGAGAACATCGTCGCTGAGCACGAACACGTGCAGTGTGGGCACTCCATGTCCAGAATTGAGACGCTCGATGAGGATATGTAAGTAGTCATCACGCTGTTGTTCGGTACGGATGTCGCGCAGATCAGGATTGGCGTGTACGCAAGAGTCGGTGTCAGGCGCATCATATTTAGGGCTGTCGACAGGATGACGGCAGAGGCAGTCAGAGTCCCTGTGAAAACGGCCTGTGTACGCAAGAGTCGGTGTCAGGCGCATCATATTTAGGGCTGTCGACAGGATGACGGCAGAGGCAGTCAGAGTCCCTGTGAAAACGGCCTGACTAGGCCGTTTTCACAGGGACTCTGACTGCCTCTGCCGTCATCCTGTCGACAGCCCTAAATATGATGCGCCTGACACCGACTCTTGCGTACACGCCAATCCTGATCTGCGCGACATCAACTGTCGCGCAGCAAATAAAAGAATATTCGTGGTACTGCACAGCAAATGAATATTCATGGTACCGCAGCGCCCATCTGCCCAATCGTCCAGTGGGGTCTTTAAGTAAGGAGAGCCAGCAGAAGGCGTGCTGATCGGCAACCAGGGCAAATGTGCAATCGTACAAGTAGGGGAGAAATTTGGCCACTGCCCAATCTAATGCCAGGCGCTCCCGTGCGGTAATTAAATAATTCGTCTCGCTGGGTGACAGGAGGCGGCAAGTGTATACAATTACTCGCTCTGCGTTATGCTGCCATTGAACAAGCACATCCCCAATTCCATGGCCATTGGCATGCGTGCGCAGTTTGGTGGCGGCAGATGGATCATAATGAGCCAGCAATGGGGAAGCCGTGAGCAAGCGTACGAGGATGGAGAAGGCTTTGGTTTGAGCAAGGCCCGATGCCAAAGCAACGTCCTTCTTAAGTCAGTCCATGAGTGGGCGAACGGTTTCGGCAATGTTCTTGATAAAACGGCAGAAATACAAGCATAGCGTAAGAAAGCTAGTTGCGTCTGTCAAGAAAGACGGAAGAGGAAAGTTCTGGACAGCGCGAATCTTGCCAGGGTTGGATTGAACGCCGGTGACACCGAGGAGATGGCCAAGGACAGTTATTTGACGGCGTTCACAGCGGCACTTGGACGAGTTCAACTGCAGGCCAGCATATCGTAAAACAGCAGGTATAGCCGATAGACGCGCTTGTTGACTCTTTTAAGTTGGGCAAAAGACTTTCACATCGTCTAGGTAACATAGGGATGTGGACGATTTATAGCCGCGAATTAAGGCATCCACCATTCTTTCAAAGGTTACCGGGGCGTTACAAAGGCCACACGGCATAGCCTTGAATTGGCAGGTGCCGTCAGGTTTTCTCGTGGTCGATGTCATTTACCGATATTTGTCAATAGCCTGATTGGGGGTCTATCGATGAAAAGTACTTGGCCCCATGCGAGCACTCAAATGTGCCAATACGCGGCAAGGGGTAGATATCTTTGCGCTTCATTTTGTTTAGGTGTCTGTAATCCGCACAAAAGCGCCTATTGCCGTTCTTTTTGACAAGAACTACAAGGGGTGCCCACGGACTGCAAGATCGCTCCAAACGCCTTCAGTGAATATCTTGTCGTCATCCCGATGTATCGCTTGTCGTTCAGCATGTGACACACGGTACGGGCGGTGGTGTATCGGATTGACGTCTCTGGTGTAAATTCAATGAGTGACCACCGATGTCTGAACTAAAGGGCGGCCATCATGTTAAAAAAAAACGTCGCGGAAAGTTTCCAAGAGACGGCAGAGGTCAGCAGCTTGTGCCGGGAGAAGATCAGGTGCAATGTTCGTCTGTGAGATCGGTAAATCGGATGTTCCTGTAGAGAGCGACGACATTTCAGCGTCAAAAGCCGATATTTCGCTGTCGTTCACAGGCAAGATGTCGTCCAAAGACATTCCTCTTGGAAGAGTCTGAGTCGAGCCGATAAAATTATTGAGAGGAAGCGAAGGCAGATTGCCTGTAACAATGAGCACGGCACAGGCAACAGTGAAATCTCTTTTTAGCACTATGCCAGCAGTAATAAATAGTAAATAGACGCCCGTCAGGAGCAGATGGGAACGACAGTAGGGTGACGTCGGATGTCTTAGGGATAGCCTAAGCGTGGCTGTGGGACTGGTGGACTAAAACAGCCATGGCGCAGTTAAAGCTGAATGACACTAGACGCGCTATCATATAGGGCTGTATGGGAGGATAAAAAGTCTAAGCCGAGTATAACGTCGCACGGGCATTGTACAAAAACTAAAAAAAAAAAAAAACTGTCCTTGGGCGTTCCGCGATGCCATGGAAGTGGTGCATATACCATGCACGGTGAGCGCTCCTCCATCGGCGACGGGACTGTGCGTGATACAGAGGGTGTGAGAACATTGTACAGGCGACGGCGCAATTGGGCACTCGTCACGGATACGTGCGCTCCAGTGTCAATGAGTGCTGGGACATTGACACCATCAACCAGAACATCCGTCAAGTTTTGTTTCTTCGGCAAAGTGCGTCGTCAATGCAGCGTCACCTCCGGGAACTGAATCGCCTAGTTTTCCGTAGATGGGCATCGGGGTTGCATCGGGGACGGTGGACGACGAGTATGCGATGATAGCGACGATGGTGGACGAGCTGGTGGCGACGAGCTGGCGACGTCGGATTCACGAAGACGGATTGTTCCAAGGAGCATAAGCGTCATCGTTTGGCTGTTTAGGAGCCAATGGCGGCTGGTAACGGCGCTCACTCTGTTTGGGGCCTTAATAACTGGTGAATGGCGGTCGCAGAGGAGAGAAGACAGTGCGGTTGTTGCAATGGCGAGCAACGTCAGCGATACGCGGGCAGGCAAAGCAGATTGACCGATCGTCTGCGGATTGCCACTCGGCTGGATTTCGGCAGGGCGCAGGATACCGCGGACCAGTCGATGGACCTGGAGCATGAGACAGCTTTGAAGCGACAATGGCACATACAAAATGAACTCCAAAGATTATCGATTTCTTACTTGACTATTGTCTGCAGAAATGGTGTTGTAGGCAAGTCTTTCGGCACACGGGGGCGGGAAAAATGGGCTGCAGGAGCCATAGATTCAAGTTTTCGCCGCACAGTCGGCGTCAGCTCATGAAATGATGATGGTCGCTGCACTCCTAGCCTGTCGTCACACGAGGATGTCGCAGCTGTGTTCGCAAGCGTGTGAACAGCGTTGCAATGAGGCGTCTTTGGCCTGCTTAAAACGTTGACACTCTTTTATGATGTCCTGTACTGTTTCGATATTTTTGCACATAAGCAGGTTGAAAACATTGCCGGCGATTCTCTTCACTACATGCCCAACCTTGTCGGACTCAGCCAGGTCACTGTAGGCTTTGCGGCACAGAGCCAGCACGTCTTGGATGTAAGAAAGGTATGATTCAGTGAACATCTAGGCGCGTGTGGCTAGTTATTTCTCAGCGCTGCTCTTCCTTCCGGTGGGACAGCCGAACAAATCCCTCAGCTTCTGTTTGCACGTGTCCTAGACACTAAGCTCTTCCTCGCGGCTGTTATGCCACACCAGCACCGTGCCTTGTAGGTAGAAGACCAAATTAGCCAACATAATCGTTGGATCCCATTTCTGGTGGACACTTACACGATCACACGTGGCGATCCAGTCTTCCATGTCGAGGTGGTCGGCGCCGCAGACTGTTTCCTGGATCCCGCGGCTAAAGCAGTATAACCATCGGGGTCGTAGATGTTGATGTGAGCCGCGCCATGTCGGTTCCTGTTTCGTCCGTCATGCTGTCCATTTCGAGGCGACGGCCACTGCGGAGCTTCATTGCTGGTTTTCGTGAATACCCCGCACCTCTCACCGATTTATTACGTTGCAAAAGTCACATATAAAGATGTATTTACAATATTTACAACAGCGGCAACGATGCATAAAAAAGATGGCTGTCGAGCCAGATTCCGTCTCTACACGTCAAATCGTCTTCTTATTGCTGGCGGCATTTCTGGTTGCGCCTTACAATATTGCCATTGTCTTCACTTCTGTGTAGCACAACACCTGTAGCTCATGGAACTCTCTGGTACCAATCTGATCACTTCATTCTGCACGGGCGGCTGCTTTTGACACCGACATTTTGACCCCTTTATGGCTGACTTCAAGTTTTCATTAGGGGTTTTTTTGTTTATTGTCTCTTGTTCTGTTTGATTATCCGTTTACCTACAGAGTGACACATACCCATTCTGGAGGATTGGCCAAGAATATTCGCATGCCTAGGGCCAAGTGCCCAATGACCCAAATTGTCTTTTGAAGCACAAACCCAGTGCGCCATGCCATGCTTTATATTCTTAAGTTGTCTACTGGGAGAGATTCCCGGTGGTACATGCAAAGTTTCATATACTTTGTACCCGTCGCGGTGGCGCAGTGGTTTTGGAGTTGCGGTGCTAACCCCGAAGGCGTGGAATCGAATTCCTGCCCTGGAGGTCGCATCTACGCGTACATGGGGATGAAATGCAAAAACCGTCGTCTACAGTGCATCTAGTGCACGTTAAAGTACCCTAGTTGGCCAAAATATTCCCGAGTCTGCCAGTATGGCGCGCCTTATAATAACTTCGTCGTTCTGGGATGTAAAACCACAGATTTTAACTTTTAAGCATACTTAGTGTCTCAAGTAATTTGGTAGCTGTCAAGTCAACCTCATTGTTTTTTCTTGCACATACCTACTGGCCCATGCTCAGTTGCCTATGTCTGTGCTGGAATTACAAATGCCCCGACGTATACCGATTAGAACAAAGACTACACAGTGACACTAGTGGCCGGGAAAACGGTTCGAAGCATCCTGGAAAATACATGAAGTACCATAAGGAGGTTAATCCAATTAAATCTCTTGTGCAGATAAATGATGTTTACGGTAAAAAATATAGACAGGCCAATTTATTCTCAAACCCTCTACCACTGCGTGTCTCACGACCCTGTTACAATTAACTCTGTAAACAAAAACGTCAGTTCTTCAAGGTATACATTTGCTAAACGCTTGAAATTTAGCTCTTTTGCGAACAAGTTCACTGCAATTTGTCTTGGGGATCAAGGCCGCTAATTACGTGACCAAATGGGTCTTCAGGCAAAGTTTCTCAAAATTGTCTTACGATGACTCAGCAGCAGCAGCAGCCACGAGGAAAATGATACCTATGGCCTTCATTGCTTGAATCAAGAACGGCTCCTGCCGTTCACATGGCTCCCTCACGCATTATTTATACTAGATTTTTGAGGAGCTCTGACATTTTGGTTGAGATAGTTAGTACGCTCATAACTTCTGAACAATTCACACATAATTTATCACTAGTAAAGCCAACTGCAATACGTATAACGTCAAGTGCATTGTGAAGTTTCAATCTGAAGAGGATCTTTTCTGTAGATCTGTTATCTCAACACGATGACAAATGTCTAAGTATGACGCATGTTAAGAGAAGCTAATGAATGTAGATACAAAAAACTGTGACGTAGGACAAATATTTTATCCCTATCACTTTCTCCTTCTTACAAGAATCACTGACAAGATCACTTCCTCCTTCATCACCATACGAGAGTACTGTGAGTTTGGCAGAGAGGCTTTCCGTTAATTACATGCACGGGGTATAAATGGCGGTGCGGCTGTCTAGAACAGCTTTTGCCAACGCGCTGGCATCGGTGTGTTAGGAATAAATTTGGTTTATTGTGTTTGTTCGGTACTGCACCTTTCAACTACTTCGTTTTGCATGATTGGGTGGCTTCGCGTGCTTTAGAATGAACGGAATGTTTAGGAATCTTGCCGCTTTTGGCAGTATTGTGCATATTTCGTATGGGCGTGTGGCCGTAGGTACTATGTCCAGGGACTGAGTGATGTCTGCGCCCTAATGTGGTCCTAAGAGCCCGATGTCTTGCTGTCTAATTAGCACGATGGTGAGCTAGTCTCACGAATTCCGGTTTCCGGTTTGCGTGAGGAGTTTTGTGTTCGTGTTAATGGGGACCTCACGTCTATTTTGGTGGTCTTGCTTGTAAGTGCGTCGAGCATCCCGCCTTCCAGCAGTGACTGATATGCGAAACAGGATATGACAGTTTAGAGATACTAACCCGTTCCACAGTTGCAACATGTCTTCTTCATAAAGGCCCTTACATGTGTTGATTAGGTCCTTCATCTTGCGCAGAGAAATACATATTACTCATCAAGAGGCCCGGGTAGCAGCAACTATACAGTGAACATGTTTATTCTTTTGGAATTGCTTTGCTAACGGTGGACTAAGATAAAATGCCATTTTGTACATGTACTCTACGGCACTCGCGAGCACACTGACATCTCAACTGCAGGACCCTCCGACAGTGCTAGCTTGCACTACACTCAAATCACCAAAAGAAATGAGTTGATTACCATCATTACTCATTTGAAAGGACAAAACGTTCCTTTATTTCACGTATTTCGGCAAAAGAAATGCGTCGGAAGAAAAAAATAGCAAACCGTCCGTAAAATCTTTTTCAAGAATGATTGCAGATTGAAAAACAACGCGCACTCGGTTATGCCGAAAGTGACAGCGCTGCTGTAGCACAAGACACTCATTCAAGTGCCATGCTGTGCGCACTACACCAATCTATTCAGGCCACTAACGGCGCGCACACTACGGGCAAACGTGCATACTGAGAGTCACAGTAAAAATTCCTAGCTATAGGAGGAGGGTGACATCGTTCTAGGGACTTACACAAACATACAAAGAAAAATCAAGCCAAAAAACATTATTCTATTAAAAATATGAGGTGGTGGGAAAAAGCTGCTTAACAAAAGCTTGACTAAGCCCTGTCGCCTGTGTTACAATTCGGCAGTAAGGAGCACTGGCACACGTGCAAGGTAGTTTGACATAAATGTAGGCACTGTACGAGAGACACAAAACCTGCGAAGGAAAAAATGGTAATACAGTAACAATATTGTACTGCTGGGAAATAGGTTCAGTTACAAATTACAATGCTCGATTCATAAGCAAAATACAAAAAACCAAAAATAAAAGAAAAAACAAGCAATAAACTGAGATGTCGACAAAATTACGCAAAGAAAACAATAAACTAATAGAAAACGAAAAAATAGAAATAACCACATAAAGATCAGTCCGTCTATATATATATATATATATATATATATATATATATATATATATATATATATATATATATATATATATATATATATATATATATATATATATGAAAATATATATGCTCTTATGAAAATAAATAACTAAATTGGAATGAGCGGACGTAGTTCCCAGGCCTAGTCCATTAGCAGCCAGGGTGTTCTACAGAGAAGCAGCATGGAATGAAGCCGATTGGTGCCCATAATTTGTACAACAAGAACGTTCCTCACCCTGGTCTGTATGTCTCAAACGAAATTTCGCGATGGTTCAGGTTAAACAAGTTGATGTGACCAGCATTTCCCTTTTGCGATGCGGATTTGTTGATACATGCGAGATGAAATGAGGAAATAAATTCAACTTACATTATTTTGTATTCGAAAAAATGTGTACAAGTGTGTTCTTTAGAGGAAATATTTGCTACTGCACGAATTGCGCGCTTCTGACAATTTTAGTTTAGTGATGTTTTGCTTTGATGTTGTTGCCCCGACTAGGTGACAATAATTTAATGCAGATAAAAACAGTGAATTATATACAGTTCGTCTCACAATAGTGAGGAAGACATGTCGGTGTCTTTGTAATAGCCCTGTTACTATGTCTAGCTTACTACAAGGAAACTCGACATGTTTGCTACAAAGTACATTTACTGAAAATGTAACTCCTTAAGTTTTTACCTCACTTAAAATTGTAATTTCTTTGTCTTCAGCCTGATCAATTCGCTTCTACCGACTGCACATTCTGTTTCGCACAGAAAAATTTTCCCGTTCCATGTGTGCTTGGTTCACTTCGCAGCAAATGCAAAGCGAAAAACGCTGTCCGTGGGAGAGTAAATTTTGATTGAAAAAAAAAGCATTCATTGATCCCGCCCCCCCCCCAAAAAAAATAAAATAGAGAATCTCGTAGGATTCACGTTTGGCACGCCTGGTTCATAGCACCAGTGATTTGTGCTGCTTTGCGAGCTCGCTCGACTAGTTGCAGCTGATTGTCGACTTCAGGGCTGGACAGCACAGACTCCCGATGACCTGTGAGTGGATTCATTACTTTTGCCAATGCCGTTTGCTTTTGGCAGGCCCTTGTGCCGTGATGGAGGGTGGTTATCTCTCAAGGGTACTTAACTGGCAAAAGCTGTCAGCGAAGAAAGAAGAAAAAAAATGAAACGAGCGCTAACGCAGTACAGGCACGCATGCATACGCGAGACATCGGCGAGGCATCATCATCATCATCATCATCATGATAATCGCATCATCGCTGCCGTGTAATGCCTTTGTATGTTGTCTTTCTGTTACAAATGATCTGTGTCACAGCTGATGACCTGAACTGTAGGCTTTAAGTTGTCCAAACAGCTTACTATATGCTTTATATCTTTCCTCATCATCGTCGCCCATCATGCCCCTTTTTCTTGCCTCTTTCTTTCCCTCTTCCCCTTGCCTCAACCTAGGGTGGCTGGCTAAAGGTATGTAGCTCAGACCGACCTCTCTGCATTTCGTATCATTAAACCTTTATCTCTCTTTCTCCTCTCTAGTCAAATATGAGTACCCATTTTCCAGCCCCCGCGAAATCTGCAGCTCGGTTGTACTGAGTATCGTATTGTGCCGTTGTCTCGGTAATTGCGACGTTCCATCAGATTGTAAAGGCTGAGTGTGTGCGCTATATTTTTGACTTTTGTGATTTCGGTTCACCCGTTTCTCAATTGGCTCTGGCCACAAATATACGATACAGCGAAGCTGGCCTATCGGTAGTTCTGTGGGTGCTCCAAGGAAACAGGATGTTTTTACATGAAGGTTGCTATGGAGATTTCAAAGCAGCATTTCCCGACAGTGACATTTTAAGGGAAACAAGCAGTAACGCCAGCGTTTTCATTCAGGCAAGAGTTTGCATGCGGTATTTGATTTGCAGCTTATCAAAGTAATGCCTGACCAGCCCTTCATGCCGTGATGCAAGGCTAAGGCTTATGCTTAATACATGCCTGTCCTTGTGCCAGTTCTCATATTCATCTGAGCAGCCACGACACTGGTTGAACTTTTCCATGGGAATGTTGGCTAGAGTCACTTCATTTCGTGCTGACAAATATGTGTTTTTTTCCGGAGGTGGAAATCGCCCTGGTCTCCGAAAGTTACCAGAAATTACCTCCAATGGCGAAAGCAGTGCTTCTTCGTGGCGACCAATAGGGCTACCGATTGTCGAAATCAGACATCGTCGGTAAATCGATGCCTTCGATAACTTGCAGATGCTGTGGAAGTTGAGCCGTTGCTACATTAAATACAGCTGACGAGATAACGGCGCATTGAGGGACTCCAATGTTACCTTCTTAGGACCGACTAATCGCCTCTCCGACTGTGATCTAAAGGTTCGGTTCGAGAGGAAATTTTCCACGAAGCGTCGTATTCGTCCTTTTATTCGTCTGCTTATCATAGATTCAAGCACAGTGACATGTGATTTTTAGTCAAATTCCAGTTTAGAGCGCAGCTCTTAGGCGCCCGCTTCTGTGTCGACGTGCCACGGTGGCCTACTTCGGCGTAACCGAGTGAACCAACACAGCGAAGAATAAAATCGAATGCGGTTTAATGCGGCGGATGAAAGGTGGCGTGAACGAAGGGAGCGTGAGGAAGAAAGCAGAGTGCGCCTGCTGAACGGTACGATCATCTCTGCCTTACTAAGCTAAGAAACTTGCCCAAGTTCTACGACCGCCACTATGCTTACTGAATTACATTGAAGAGTCACATTACGTAAGCAACGCGTGTAGCCAGATCTCGCGATACCACCATGCCCTGCGTAACCTACGAAAGGGCCTTCTCCAAAAACATCGGTTACTAGCGTCTGCTCCCGTCATTTACGAAGTCTTCGGGGAGGACACGGCTCCGTACATCGGCATAAGATTTAAACCATGCCATTGCAAAGATACAGGCGGCCAGACGCGGGTTTCCGTTTTCTCACGACAGATGTAGGCCACATTTCCTGACTCACTTAAACATGCGTGAGAAAAAAATTAGGACTACGAACATGAACATGCTTTCGCCTATTTGCCCCTAGGGGAGCTGCACTACGCGACCATGGATAAATACTACGGAATAAACCATACCCCTGACTAGTTTTCGAGGCGTACAACCATGTAGAATGGTATGTCATCACAAGGAACAACGAAATTTTGGATACTCTGAGAATTTAATGCAAAATACCTCTGCAAATTCATGTGGAGGATATCCCACAGTAAAACAGCATGCTTACAACGAATGAGTGTGTTCAGTTGTTTAACACACGTTGCAAAGGTGACAGGTTATTGAAGAAACGATATGTTTTGCTAATAGGCCTGCGAAGCCGATGGAAAACTCGTATGCAAGGCAAAAATGCAGAAAGATAGTTTCCACAACACCGCATTTTTCTGAAATGCTTACGTACTCATGGGGCGTTCACGATCGCGCATGATTCCATCATAGTAAATCAGGCTGTATTTTCTTCTTTGGAAGTCAGCTTCCAAAACACTGCTCATATTTGTTCGTCTCTTTGGGCTATATTGTCCCTGGACGTACAAGTGAACAGTGAATGTGTCACTACTGGAAGTTACTCCAAGACACGGAATCTTCACAAGGCATGTATTTAAATACTGCCCCTAGATCCATCGTTTATATAGTTATTGGAATAGCTTTCGCTTCACCACTTTTCGCTTGCATGTATGTCATGCCTTTTTAATTTCTCGATTCAAGAAGACAGGCAAAATAGAGTAATTTGCCTGCAAGCTGGCCACGCCTAGCTATCAGAACCTCAATGGACATCATAATGACAACTGGGCCTCTTTGACTCGGAGCCTGAGCATGAACTATTTGCAAGTTTGCGAGATGGAGGGGTGTAAGGCCTATGCAGAAAAGCAGCAGTCTACAGTTTTCAATTAAACCACACAGGAACGCCAGAATTGCAACAGTGTGAGCGTTAAGCTTAGGTTCCACTATTCCTTCAACAATAGTAAATATATCAGTAAAAGCAACCAGAAAGAATTCATAGCACCTGAAAATTGATCTGAAGTCACAACCATCCGCGCGTGTACGCCCGCACACACTCAGACAATAAATAGAAGATAATTCTCAATAATTACTGCAATGGCGAAACAAGGATCAACGCAACTTTCCCTTGTTAAACTCGCAGGGCTGTCATTCTTCAGGCAGATATGACCTTAATTGTATTTAATGACCGCTTGCTTATTTTGGTTTAGGGCTCCCCTCTATCTGGCTTGCCCCCTTATTAGCAACGGACGCCGGTCAATCAAACACTCGCAAGCAAACTCATCACTTCGCTTCCAAGCTGGTTTCAGAGATGTGAAGGCACTAGATCAGTGTTATTTAAATGGAGCGCAACTTAGTTTTCATTAACTGCTATACCACGCCTAGCTATCACTTCCTATACTCTGACAATATACTTCATAATACATTCGATGTGCTATAAGCATGATCGCAAATATGTTTCATCGCTGGATATATGTAGCATTATTCAGCTTTCCAGCAGAGGACATTATGGAATAACTGGGGTTACAATTCTTGAGGTTTTCTTTTGTTACTCCTGTGGGACTTAATATTCTTTGATTGTCGTTACCTTCGTCATCGCAATGAAATCATATTTATGGCGGAAGTTGAATGTGGCCTTTGAATTCCATCTAACAATTACTTTGTGCTGCATAAATGTTCCCTCACACTTACCCTTAAATGCCGCCGTATGTTCGTTCACCTAGTAACATTCTCCTTGCTCATAGTAGACAACTATAAAAAGACTGGTACCACACATGACGGAGTTGGGTCTACAAATTTATTTTCTTTCTTTGCATAAAAGAAAAGAGAACAGATCAGCCTGGGCGCAGCCTATCGAGGTGAACCAACAGCACAGCTTTGCTTAACTTTTCTGGTCAGCACACTTTCTAACCTCATGATTTCAAAATCTGGCGTAAATTATTTTCATGCTCTCACAAAGAGTGCGTTTCTCGCGAGCTACAACATAATGCTAATAACTGAATCGTCATTGCATTCCTTTAACTCTTGAGTGCCTAGTAAGCACCCATTGTTCATATAAAAAAACATCGAGGAGATATTGTGACATTTGCGTGTGTCTACCATATAGACCTCCATATACCATACCATATATACCCGTACGCGAGGAAGGAGTGTGGCATTTCCGCTTTGTGAAATATTCCACAGGGATAACCCATGCATCGATTATTGCAGCGGGAAAGAAGTCGAATTCTATCATGCAGCGTCGCGGCTTGTACTAGTCAGCGTGTCATGCTTCAAGAAAATATATTCCGTCAAGCAGACGTAGACATAAAAACAGATAAAGGTTCCATTCACTATGCGCCCGTCCTGTCGTTTGTGTTGCTCGGTACGCATGTGTTCAGCACCAGTTTTTTTTTTTTTTTTTGATGAGTTTATCAATATGCCAACCGTTGAAAACGGCGGGCATCACAATATAAATACAGAATGCTTCAAATTCACCTACACGCTGTTTTTCCTGCTCTTGGCGAAATGACATTTACTATACGCTACAATGAGAGTTAAAGAAGACTACACAAGCGCCTCCTTATATGTTCACGGCCTGCGCATAGCGACAAAAGTGCGAGGGCGTACAATGAGCTTCAACTGGAACAACAGCACTGCAATCTGGCAGGAAAATAACACCAATGTACGGTGCGAATAAAATATCCTTGAATGAGAATGGAAACGGGGTAACACAAAAAAGCATGACCAATTTGCTCGTATACAATCTCTATACGTTGTTTTCAGTACCTTTGCCATTGCATAAGCCAAAGGGCTAGTGCAATCTACACTGCTATGCCTAAGTAAAAAAAAGCAACATCGCTGGGTTTGATTCATAAATAAACTTTATATAGTAGACTTATCTAAATGAGCAATGAGTGAATGCAGGATCAAGCGAGGTCGTCTACGTTTATGCACAGAATTGCATCTGGCATGAATAAGGTCGCTGAGTTATAACTTGCGTTAGTTTAGTCAGATGTATTACATACCTGTTACTTACACTTACCTATTACTTACTTACATACATACCTATTACATACTCGGTGCTCTGGCAAAAATAGGGGAATGCATTAAAACACCGAACATGTGATTACATACGTGGTCTAAAACAGAATATATATTTTATACGTGGCACTTCTTGATCTTTATCACTGATAGCTTTTTCTTACGTCTTAATAGCTGTAATAGCTGTTTTAAGCGGCATATTCAAACGTCCCTAGGATATAAGTGAAAATTCTGCGGAGGATTTTTTTTTATGTGTATGGCATCGTCACATGCACACGAATTGACATCCGTAAGTGAGTCCTACGAACCATGGAATGAGATATTGAGATATCTAAGATATAATCAAATATGAATTATTCTTATCGCATAATCACGAGTACGTCCTCAGGATGTTGACCCCCTTGGTTGTGGATTTAGGATGGATCATTGATCATAAATTGACGTAATAGGGACTTTCCCCAGAAGGTGTCCTAGCATTGCAGCAGGCCCGCTGCATTTTAAGTACCGCTAACAACGTAAGCTTGGCCTGGTTTTGTGTTGCCTGGTGGGACTTAGATGTTAAAGGAACGCCATGGCTTTTGAAAATCTATCCCAGCAGTTAAATAAGGCCAGCAAACGTTTTCTCATGCAAAAGCCGTAGTACCAAGCGAAAGGCCAGAAATACAACCCACCGCATCTCAAAGAATGGTAAACAAGGCTGGAGTGCAGCTAAGCTTTGTGCACACATTTTCCTGTTACGGTAAGGTAATACATTGCATAGAACTTGATATAGATCCATTAAATCAAAAGATATAGCATAAACAACAATCAGTCAGGATATTGAAACTATAAATTTTAGTGCTAGCAGGAACGTAGCTGCAGAGCTATGTTTTGCAGGCTGCTTAATTATTTAAAATTTCATAAGGAATACACCAATTATTTCAGTAAAACTGTCGCAGAAGATCACACGTTCAGCTCTCAAATGCACTCCATAGTTTTCAGTAAAGTAAATCAATAGAAATAAATAAGAGTCAATACTTTCATTGTACAAGCTCAGCCATTCGAGGTTATGATGCACCAAGGCCAGTATGATGCACCTCTGCCAGTAAAACAATTTCAAAATCCATTTGTAAGGGTTGCGCACAAAGTACGTTAGTGGGACGCCTACAAGCGGCTGCCTCACTTCTGCGGTTGCAGGCACTGAAAATTTTCTGGAAAGTTCACAGGTGTCTCAGCCATCAAGGAAGCTGCTTCATTCAGGCTTTCTGTAGGCTTGCGTCAGCGGTCGCAAACAGTACAATACTAAAAATGATTGAGATGCATTAGCCTTTAATAAAATTAGTAAAGGCTCACTATAGCAGTTACAGACGCAAACACAACTTGAGAGTTCACAGGTACAAAAGCAGTTAGAAGACACTTGCTTCGGCTCAACACCAACACAGCGTTCACTGGTACTAGAAGTTACAAATTCCTGCTGTGCTTGAGTGGTCACGTACAAAAATTCGCCTCAAGAATTCGCAGGCTCGAAGGTCTCTAAGCAAATTAACAGAGACTGAATGGTGCCTTTCTTACGTGGTGGCAGCCTAATACTGCTGAAGATTTCACAGGTAATTGTCTACCCCACAATTCACCAAAAGCTTCGAGGTAGCTTGCTTCAGTGGTTGTAGATGGAACAATTTATTGCAAGAGTTCACACTTACGAAATGTTAAGAGGATTTGTGTAGGCGTGCTTCAGCGGTCACACAAATATAAATTTATCCTTGTACGCCCCGGGTATCAGACGGCGTCAATGGAAGTGACAAGAGGCTGATTGTCTTCATTCTTCCATGGCTGCAGATACAAATACTTCTGAAAAGGTCATAGGTATTTTCATCGCTACACAATTTGCTAAAACTTGGCCAGGCTGGCTTCAGCAGTTTCACACACAAAATTCACTCGATTTCACAGGAACTAAGAAATTGAAATTTAGTGGGGAATTTCTGTGGACTTGCTTCAACAGTCACAGAGACAAGTTATGCCAGAGTTCACAGATACGACGGCCCCTAAGAAAGGTACGACTTGCTGGGTGCAGCCTTTCATCCATGGTTGCAGTTGCAGAATAGACGAGATCACGGATCCGCTGGGGAGTGCGCAATTTACTAGTCATGCTGCAGGATCGTTTCAGTGGTCGCAGACTCTAAAATACACTGTTAAGGTCGGAGGTGCTAAGAAAGCTAGCTAAGAAAGTTAGCAGATATCTGTGGGCTTGTCTCAGTGATGAGCAGTTAGGAAGAATAGTGTCTACCTCAAGTGACATCAGGCTAATGAAAGGAACGCAGCATGGCTGTAAAGTATGCAAGAAAATCATGTTAGAATTATGTACAGTAATTACTATCCACCAGGTGTATGTTAACAGAAATCTTCTGGTTCCGACAATTTTGCTCTCTTGCGGCTTTATACAAACTATCTGAGCTGACAGCCACCAGAAAACAAGTAATAATTATTTTTCGGTGCAAAGATAAAAGGAATGATCTTAGTGCATGTACGTCAGCATGGCTTTTTCAAGCGAGTTCATAACAGTAATATTGGTGTAGTTTCACCCGATTGGCGAACAGTGATACCGATAGCAAATTAGCAGACAGCTTTAATAATTAAGCACCTGTACGTGCTGTCGCCAGTGTAAATTACAGTAAACATTCGATTACTTAAAAAAACAACAAGCTTGGTGTCGTGTGCGAAGACAAATATGAACAGATGTGACTCGATGACAGGGGAAACTCGCGGTTGGAATGCTGGCGTGCTGAAGCCAAAAAGCAGCGACAAGCAAACGTTTTTTTTTTTTTTTTTTTTTTTGCTTCTTCTAGCCACAACGCGATTCTACAGCGTGCGCTAAGTTTTCGCGACCTTTGACATTATAGCTGCCAGGGAACCACGCTCACGAAGGAACACTCCACAGTGGCGCATATACCCTGCTTACGCCGCATCAGCGGAATTTCGCTTGGAGTGTCCCTACAGTTCCTATTAGAATGAAAACAAATCAGGCGAATGTCGACTATAGCTTCACTATAGTCGACATATAGCTATACCATGATAACCTGGGGATAGAACAATGCCCAAATCTTGTACAGTACTCTTAAGTTTGAGTAACTGCGCAATGACAGAAGAGGGGACTGGAGAGAGAACAGAGCGTTGATTTTGAACAGTTTATTCTCTTTTGTGAAAACACTCCTTTTTCGGCACCCCATATGTCGCGCTAACTGACAAGGAGGTCAGATACCTCGGGATATCAATACGCTGAATTTGGTGTTGCTTTGTCGTGGTGTTCTGTGCATGGTTCATGTACTAGTGTGTGCCTTTTACCTTCCTATGCTTTCTGAACAGAAAACAAGTCAGCCCTCTGTTCTGACTTCTGTCCCATCTGGTGTCCTTGCGCTGTTGTTCAAATTTCAAAGCATGTTTCACCAACAAGCCTAATCGAACCCCTTCTTCTACAGTACGCCTCACACACATGTCAGCACACACACTGTGCAAATGATAGCAAGTGCGAGGGGAAAGAAAACTGAAGCAGCTCGGCTGACCAACCACGTATGTTAAGGCGAAAGGCTTTAAAGGCTCATGGTGACGTTTGTGTCAGCAGACTTGACCGCCGGAGTGTCCGCGAAGCGTCATCACGCCATATGAAGACAGATTAAAGAGCTTAAAGAATGAAAAATGATTGATAGTGACAGTTAGTGAATGTTAACATTATGATAGAGAGGGGTAGCGGTCAATAATGACTAATAATGACTAACAATGACTACTATTTAGTTGTAATGAATAATAATGACTACGATATGACCAATATGTCTAACGACGCCTTGTAATGACTACAATTGATTACAAATATCTAAAAATGCTTCCTAGTGAACAGTAATGAGTAATAATCACTGAAATGACTTGAAATTACTACTAATCATTGCGAAATTACCAATATGCTTAACGACAACTTGTAACGACTACAATTGATTTGAAATGACCAAAATGCTTAGTACTGACTAATAATGACTAAAAATGACTGAAATGACTTGCAATGGCTACTGATGACTATGATACGACCAAGTTGTCTAATGACGGCTTGTAATTACCACAGTTGATTATAAATGACTAAAAATGCTTAGGAGTGTGAGGTAATGACTAAAATAAACAAGAGAAAGTGAAGAGGCAAGAAGAAAGAGCCGAATGATAAGAGGAGGAAGCGTAGGCTTTCGCCGTTCACCTCTTACGAGAGATGTTAAGAGACCCTGTAATTTTCCTTCCTTTGAAAACTGACAAGCTTGTATATTTATTTACATTTCAATTTCTTTATATTTACATTGGGCGACTTAGAGAATGCATTACTTGAATATTCAAACTTCGCAACCTGCAATTCTATGTTTTTTAGTTCCGGTATTTTTTGTAGCTGAGCAGCTTTCCGGCCACGCGAAATCTTACGAGGTGGGTTTGCATTTTTCCTTTAAATATATTTTTCTAGGTATTGCATATTCCGGTGCTTTTATTGGTCATCGCCTATGAAAGCACTGAAAAGGAAAGCATTGATTCTACTTTGGTGTTATTTTGTTCATCAGTGCTTCGAGGCATAATCGGCGTCATTGGAAAGAAACACTGTGCTCCAGTCGGTTTTGGAAATTACCGCTAGGACTAGTTCATCTCTATTTTGGTGGACAAATCGAATGCGCGCAGGACTTTGCTGTGCTTCGCGATAACAACAGTCTCCTCGAATGGAAGCAAAAACAATAGGGTGATCACTGACTTCATTTAAAATTGTCCCCGAATTCATACTGTACCGTTCGACGTTGGTTATCATAAGATCGGCAACTGTTGAAATGTAACACATCATACGGGTTGGCTTCGGGATGAGATTAAAGAAAGTGAAAGCATCAAGTAAGGAAAATAATTCTTTCTGAGAAACGGAACTGCACTGCATGTCGATGTTTGCACCTACCCGATAAGAATTATACCTTTTCCCTGACAGTGACGCAGTGAACGAGACCTCGTTGGCTCGAGTCTGATCCCGTAATACGATCGTGCGAAGCCATAGGTAAGCGTCGAAAACGAGCCAAAGAAGCCGAACTGCGAAAGGAGCAATGAGACGATGCGAGACCGAGCATTGCCAAGTGTGCAGCAGGCTTCGCACTCCACATGTTACAGGTATGCAACACGCTGCCGAACTTTTTCTTTCTGTGCGCTATGAATGGTTTAATGTACTGCTCGCACCCTGGCTGTCTATGGCCTGCAACATCCACATTACTTAGGAGGAGGTCCACAGGGCCACCCAGGCGTTGAATACTAAGTTGTAGTTCTGCATTCCGCCGGTTGAACCAGCAGCTCCACTGAAGGCGTAGGGAGTGGCATGGGTTCTTGCTACAGTACGATACTTGCGGGCAGCCATGGCGCTCGGAGTTTGGCCTCGTAGTGGCTCGTTTGAAGTGTAACAGCGGGTTAACTCTGAGGCGCGCAGTGCTATCGCGAGAGATAGTGCTTTTTACAAATTGTGCATAAAATTTCAGAGGTTCAGTCGGAGTGTTTGGTGTCATTGCATGGCATCAATTTGGTCTCTTCTTCAGTGCGGACAGATGGTTTAATTGCATTTGCACGTCGGGGCCTCTGCGTAAGGCGTCAAGGGCATTCGTACAGCCCACACGCTGCATGGTTAGCGGCGGAATGCCGGACACTATGTTGCAGTAGTGAAATCAAGTTAGAGGGCTATGAAGCGTGGCATACCATGTGATTGCGTGCAGCGTGGCGCCGCTTTTCCGTCGTATTTTGCTTCGCGGATGCCGAAGTCTTGCTCTGCTTTAACCTGTTTGGTGGGCTTCACTGCTTGGGCATTTGTATTTCAAACGCCCGCAAACAAGCTCATCAAATGAATCCAAAGCCCGCTTTAAAGATGTCTAGGTTGCAAATCAGTGTTACTTAAATAACAAGAAACTTAGCTATAATTGACTGTTGTACCGAGCCGAGCTTTCATTTCGTATGCAATGACAACACACGCAATGACACTTTCGATGTGCTGCAAGCGTGATCGCCTTTACCTTTCATCGCAGGCTATCTTTAGTATTAATCAGCATTCCGGCAGTGAGCATTTAGGAATATTTGGTGTTAACCATTCTTGACGCTTTTCTATTTTATTCCTTGGAAACTTAATATTGTTTCATATAATATCACTGAAGTTGAAGAGGGCACTGGGATTCCATCAAACAATTAATTTGTGCTGCATAAATGTTTCCTAACGCTTACTTTTCGATGCCGCCGTATTTTCCGTCACCCTCCAACATTTTCCTTCCTCATTGTAGACAATATAACAGACTGGTGCCACACATGACAGAGTTGGGTCTATAAATTTAATCATTTCCATACAGAACAAAAAAGAACAGATCAGCCTGGGCGCAGCCTATTGACGTGAACCAATAGCGTAGCTTTGCTTAACATTTCTGGTCGGCACACTTTCTAACCTCATGGTTTCAAGATCTTCCGTAAATTATTTTCATGCACTCACAAGGAGTGCCTTTCTCGCGAGCTACAACATAATGTTAATAACAGAATTATCATTGCATTCCTTTAACTCTTGAGTGCCTGGCAGGGACCCATTATTAATATTAAAAGAAAACATTGAGGAGATCTCATGACGTTTGCGTGTGTCTACGATATAGAGGTGCCAGTACGCACGGAAGGAGTGTGACGTTGCCGCTTTGTGAAAATTCCACAGTGATAATAAGTCTCGCACCGATAATTGTAGGTGGAAACAAGGATAACTCTATCATGCGGCCGCGTGGCTTGTACTAGATGGCGTGTCATGCTTCAAGGAAATATATTCCGTCATGCAGACGCAGACTTAAAAACAGATAAAGGTTTCGTTCACTTATGCGCCCTTCCTGTCGTTTGTGTTTCTCGGAACGCATGTGCTCGGCACAGGCATTTTCCTTAACAACTTTATCAAAATATGAACCGCTGAAAACGGTGGTCATGGCAATATAACTACTACAGAATGCAGGAAATGCACGTACAAAGTGTTTTTCCTGCTCATGGCGAAATGACATTTACTATCAGCTACAATGAGAGTTAAAGAAGAATTACACAAGGGCCACCTTAAATATTCAAGGCCTGCGCATAGCGACAAAAATGCGAGGGAGCAAAAGGAGCTTTAGTTGGAAGAAGAACACTGCCATCTGGCAGAAAAATAACACCAATGTACCATGCGAATGAAATACCCTTGATTGCGCATAGGGACAGAGTAACGCAAAAACGTATGCGCTATTTGCTTGTATACAATCTCGATAGAAAGTTTCTAGTAACCTCTCCCTGCATGCTCCAAGGGGCGAGTGCAATATTCACTGCTATGCCTAAGACAAAAAAAAAAAACAACGCGATATCGCTGGGTTTGATTCATAAGTAAAATTTCTCTAAAAACCTATTTAAGTAAACAATGAAAGAAGCCAACACGCGAGCTCCTGTTCGTCTATGCGCAGGATTGCATCTCGAATGAATAAAGTCGGTCATTTATAGCTTGTCTGAGTTCAGTCGGATATAATATACCTGATGAATGCTCGACTCGATGCTCTGGCTAAAATAAGGAAATGCATTAAAACGTCCAACATGACTTGGAATAACATAAAGACGAGATATTTTATATGTGGCACTTCATTAGGTTTATGGCTAATAGCTGTTTTTAAACCACTGTAATTTAAGGCCTTTTTGACGTTTTTGGTTGCTACAGGTGCGCGATGTCAGATTCCCGTCGAGGAGCGATTGTCTTGTGACTGAAGGAGTAAACGTAATTCCTAACGTAGAAACAACGCTGAAGCAGACATTTACATGTTTAATATTATTGTGATGGAGGATGAAGCATCAATGAGTAGCTTCGGCGCTATCTTGTCCCAAACATTTTCATACAGTTCGTATTTTTGCCTACTTCAAGCGTTTTCTATCTCTCCCACTGGACCTCCAAACTCGTACATATATCGAATAGTGTCCGGAAGACAAAATTTAGACGCCCCCAGGACATACGTGAAAATCCTGTGGATCATTTTTGGATGTCGATAGCATCGTCGCATGTATGTGAATTGACGTTCGTTTGTATGTCCTACGAATCTCGCAATCATATATTTCGATGCCCAAGACACGTTTAATTATGAACTATTCTTTTCGCCTAATGCCGACTACGTCCTGAGGACGTTGGCCTATTTACTTGTAGATTTAGGATATACACAGGGCGCCCACATTGATCATAACTAACATAAAATTGACATTTCTCAGAATCTACCCAAGCTGTGCAGCAGGCATCGCTGTATTTTAAATACCATTAACAAAGTAAATGTGGCCTGGTATTGTATTGGCTGGTGGGACATTGATGTTAAAGGATTTGGATGGCTCTTGAAGATCCATCTGAGCGGTTACCTAAGGCGACCAAACGTTTTTGTCATACAACCACCGAAGTACCAGGAGACAGGCTCGGCTAAACAAGGCTGCAGTGCAGCCAAGCCTTGTTTCTAAGCTAAGTAGGTAAGATCATACATTACATGGAATTTGATATCCTTTCAATCACAACAGATATCATAAACTACAACCAGCCAGGAGATGCGAACTAGAGTTTTTGGTGCTAACAGGAACCGAACTGCCGAACTATGTTCCGCTAGCTGCTTAGTGACTTGACAATCTCACCTAAAATACAGCAATTATTTGACTAAAACCATTGGAGGAAAATTTCATGTGCAACTCTCAAATGCACTCAGTAGTTTTCAGTAAAGCAGATCAGTTTAATCATATAAGATTCATTAATTTCGTCATAATCTTTCAGCCATTGAAATTTATGATGCACTACGACCAGTAATATGTGCCGGAAATAAACTGTTCATCAATGCACATTGTGTAGCAAGAGAAATTACACAAATTATCATGAGGCTTGCCCTAGGCTCATTACCCCAATCTCAGGCACTCCAACGAAAAATTTCCTCGAATGTTCAGATATGTCAGCCACTATTAGGAAGTTGCAAAAGCCTTATTTGATGCCGTCCTCAGTAGTTGCTCAACATGTCACAACGACCTTAGGCGTTAACGAAATTACCTGATACTAGTTCAGCGGTCGTAGACACAAACAGCTGCTATATGGTCACCCATTCAGAGTGCTAATGCACTCTGCATTCAGGGCACACTCTGGTTAGGTTCATCAGAGTAATAATTTTCGAGCAGTGATGAGAGCATTTGAGTGGCTCTTACACACTCCAGATATACCTTGGCCAGTAAAACAATTTTAAAATCCCTTTGCAAGGGTGGGACACAAAGGATGTTAGTAGGAGGCCTACTACGGGCTGGTCATTTCTGCGGTTGTAGACACATAAACACAAAATTTGATAAAAAGTTCACAAGTGTGTGAGTCATCAAGAAAGCTACCTTATTCAGGTTTTCTGTAGGCTTCGTTAACGTAGCACATAGGGAGAATACAAAAAATTTTAGAGACCCATTGGTTACTAATCAATTTACTAAAGGCTCCCTTTAGCAGTTACAGACGCAAACAGAACTGGAGAGTTCGATGGTACAAGAGCACATACAAGACACTTGCTTCAGCACAAAAATAACCAGTTCACGGGTACTAGAAGTATCAAAAACCTTGCTCTGCTTGAGTGGTCTCATATACAATTTCACCTCAAGATTTCGCAGGTTCGAAGGCCTCTAAGTAAATTAATAAACTTAATGCGGCCTTTCTAGCGCGGCTACCACCACTCTAGAAACGCTTTGACGTTTGCTCATCAATAATTAAATGTAAACAACATTGTCGGACGAGCGGATACAATGTACCGCTAGCACAGAATAACCATTCTAACCAACCAAGCAAGAGTTGGACAGCCTTCTTGTCTGTGAGGGGCGAAAACTCGGCTACGGCAGCTAAATTGTCGGAGTGTGATCGGACGCCTGTAGGACCAGCGACATGGCCAAGAAATTTGAGCCCTTGGAACCCGAAGTAGCATTTTTCGAGCTTGATCGTGAGACGGCAGTACGGATCGCCGCGAGGACACTCTCGAGTCGTGTGAGATGTTCGTCAAACGTGCTCGAGAACACGACGACTTCGTCCAAGTACATGAGGCAGGTCTTCCATTTGACTTCAGCAAGCACGGTATCTATCATCCACTGAAAGGTGGCAGGTGCGGTACATAGACCGAAAGGGAGAACTTTGAACTCATAAAGCCCGTGAGGTGTGACAAACGCTGCTTTTTCACGGTTCTTTTCATCAACTTCGATTTGCCAATACCCTGATTTAAGAGCCAACGAAGAAAAAAAACTTGGGATGTTGTACACGATCCAATGCGTCGTCGATGCATGCCAATGGATAAAAATCGTGCTTGGTGATACGGTTCAACTTTCTATAATCTACACAGAAGCGTAGTGTGTTGTCTTTCTTTCTGACTAACACTACAGGGGAGGCCCAGAGGCTTGTGGACGGGTGGATCACGTCGTCTTGGAGCATTTCTTTCACCTGATGCTTGATCGCTTCCCTTTCCACTGGAGACGCTCTGTAAGGATGCTGACAAACCTGACTGGCGGACTCGTCCGTTATAATGCGGCGCTTTCTGATGGACGTGCTCCGTACTTTGGATGACGTTGAAAAACAGTCTGCAAATTCATTCACGAGACTCAGTAGACGGTATTTCTGATGGCCTGACAGAGCAGCGTTAACGCGAATCCGTTCTTTTGGGCTGGGTACCTCAGCTTGCAGAGACGATGCGATTTATAATGTGGCAATGTCAGCAACGTCAATGATTTCGTGAAGAAATGCGGTTGTCGTTCATCGCGGTACATGCCGATATTCTTTGCTAAAGTTTGTTAGCAAGACGACTGAACATTTGTTGCGCACCTCAAGAAGCCCTCTGGCTATCCAGATGTGGCACTCAAGAAGCAGGGGGATGTTTGCCTCAGCAATTCCTTCAGCGTCGTCCTCCATGTCACATCGGACAAGGGTAAGCACGCTGCTCTTGGGTGGCAACGTGACGTGATCGTCAGGTACGCGAAGCGCAATGTCACGATCGTTGTCATTGCTGTTTGATATGGCTTGCGTAGTAGCGAAGCTGACTTTAGACTCTTGCAAGTCGATGATGGCAGCGTTCGCCTGAAGGAAATACATGCCGAGTATAAGGTCCTTTGAACATTCTGGAAGAATGACGAAGTCGGCGGTGTACGTGAAGCCCCATTTGGTGACTCGTGCCATGCACCGGCGCGTTGGAGTTATGAGGTGCCCTTCTGCAGTACGAATCTGAGTTCCGGTCCATTGCGTCGAAATTTGTTCAGTATACGCGCGAGAATACGGCTCATAACAGACGTGTCCGCAGCCGTGTCGATTAACGCCGTGACTTCGTGGTCATCTATGGTAACTGGTACGTCCCAAAATACTGACACTGAGCTACACTGTTTTCTCTGCGTCTCAGTTACGTCATATCCCGGGCGTCGTAGTGGAGGATCTTCAGCATTCGCAACGTCAGCGACTTCACCTCCGAAGGTTGCTGGACTCAGTTTTCCCGGGAGGCAGGGCTGGGTGAGCGGCGCCTTGTTGCACTCGGCGTGAAGACGGGGCTGGAAGACCTGTTTCGTGCGGGTGACGGTGACACGGAATCGTGGGGCGAACGTGGTCCTGGGGTCTGCGAGGTACGCTTCAACCTCCAGGGGGCGTTCACCATTGCGTGGATACGGTGCATTAAGTGAAAATCACCAGAGGCCAGCTGGACGGTAAGGACATGCCCTGTAGAGGTGATCGGCTTCACCGCAATGAAAATACAAGGGCCTCCGGTCTGCAGTGCGCCATACGTTGCTCTTGCGGGGTGGTCGTGTTTCAGCCATGAATGGCGTGCGGCGACGCCTGAAGTCGCCAGCTGCTCGTGCAATGGCGCGCACACCATGAAAGTCCTGGACGTCGCGCACATCGTAAAAAGTCGGGGACAACGAACTTCGCGCAGCTTCCGCATACGACATGCGAGGCTGTGGCTGCGGTACCTCCTGCTGTGGTGTATCGCGTAGCTCTGGGACTCTGCAACGGTCTTTGGTGCGTTGCGTATTAGGCCACCGAGTAACTCTTGCTTGACGCCGAGCATCAAGTTGCTGAGCTTCTTTTCTTCCGGCATGGATGGATCCTTGCGTCGGAAAAGTCGGCACATATTTTGACAAACATTGCGACGCTTTCGTTCGGCCGCTGTACTCTCGGCTGAATTGCAGATTAAGCTCGCTCCTTGCGATAGAGGCTGGTGTACGCGCTGATTAGCTGCCGTGGGAATTCGTCCCATATCGATAGGGCCACCTCACGGTTCTCTAATTATGTCCGCGCATAGTCCTCGAGGGCAAAGTAGGCGTTGCGTAGATTGCGCTCTGGAGTCCAGCCGTTGAATTCTGCGACACGCTCAAATTGATCGAGCCAGTCCTCAACATCCTCGAAGGTGTCCCCATGGAAGGATGTGGGGATTCGCGGCTGGTTAAGGACGATCGGTGCCGTTGTGGAAGAAAACGAAACTGATGTACTCATCCTTCTGACTGGATTTGGTAGAGGCTTGTGCTCAGGTGGCAGTCCTTGAAGTCGGCGGCTTATCCGTACGTGAACTGGAGTCAGCTCGACTGGACTTCGTACTCGGCTTGTAGGCGGTGTTCGATCTGGGAGTGGTAGCATGTACCCAGCACCTCCAACAGAAAAATGTAACATAGACAGAAGATGGAGTTCTACAAAATAGGCTCTTTTCTTTAATGGCGGGCCAAAAGAAGAACGTGCAGCTCACGCGCTTCACCGTCTTTCATGGCGCCGACCTTGGCGCGCGCAATCCCGCGGTGCGGGAGCCCCACATCATTGTGTTAATACCTCCGCAAAAAAGGAAAAAAAATTAAAAGGCTGATAGACGCTTAAGTCACAGGTTACAAGCGTGCAGGAATGTGAAGCGAGCAGTGCATAGATTTATCGAAATCACCGATACAACACCCGGAACAGTATACGTTTCAACCCCCTACTCAGACGATGCAGCGCAAATTCGACGATAAACGTCGTTGGCACGAGTGTGACCCCGCTTTTGGAGCACGCGAAACCACCGCTAAGCTTCGAAAACGAGCCGAAGAAGCCGAAGTGCGACGATGCAAGTCGGCACATTACCCAGTAAGCAGCAGGCGTTCGCCTTTGTGTTTTACATGAGTGCAGTATGCTGGCGAAACTTTTTCTTTCGATACACTACAGACGGCTTAATGTACTGCTCGAACCAGGGCAACCTGTGGTCTGTAGCATCCGCATATTGTACGATAATGGCCACAGGGCCACCCAGGTGTTGAATAATAGGTTGAAGCTCTACCTACCGCAGGTTGAAACAGCAGTTCCACCTAAATACTATATGCACTTCGGTTATTTCAGCGGTATGTTTCCTGCGGGTAGCCGTGATGCTTACAGTCTAGCCTCTGGGTGGCTAGTTTGAAGCGTGAAGATGGGTTAACGCGGAGGCGCGCTGTGCAGTCGAGAGAGATAATGCTCCTTGCCACTCGTGCAAGATTTCTGTCTCATTTGGAGTGTGTCATGTTGTTGTGTGACCTCATCTTAGCCTCTCCTTCAGTGCGGGCAGATACTTTATTTGCATTTGTATGGCGTGTCCCCCGCGTAAGGCGTCAAAGGCTTTCGTACAGTCCGCATGCTGCATGGTTGGCGTTAGAAGGCGAGACGCTATGTTGCAGTGCTAATTTAAAGGTTGAAGGCTATGAAGCCTGGCTGACCTTGTGATTGTGTGCCGAGAGGAGCCGCTTTTTGCATCGTATTTTGCATCGCGGGTGTCGAAGTCTTGCTCTGCTTAGACGGCTCGGTGGGCTTCAGTGGTTGGGCGTTTGTATTTCAAACACTCGAAGGCAAGCTCATGAAGTCAATTCCAAGCCGGCTTTAGAGATGTCGAGGTGCTAAATCAGTGTTACTTAAATCGCAAGCAACTTAGCTATCAATGACTGTTGTACCATGCCAAGCTTTCACTTCCTATGCACTGACATCACACACCATGATTCGTTCGATGTGCTGTAAGCGTTATCGCGTTTACCTTTCATCACCGGCTATCTGTAGCACTAATCAGGTCTCCGGTTGCGGACAATTAGCAATATTTGGTGTTAACAATTCCTGAGGCTTTCCTACGCTTTACTGTGCATGTTAATATTCTTTAATTGCCGTTACCTTCACCATCAGAATGAAATCGTACTGATCGCTGAAGTTGAAGAGGGTCATTTCACTTCACCAAGCAATCATCTTTCTGCTACATAAATGATCCCTCACACTCACCCTTAAATGCCACCGTATTTTCGTTCACCCAGTAGCATTCTTCTTGCTCATAGCAGACAAATATAACACACTGGTGCCACACATGACGGAGTTTGGTACAGAAACTTATTTTTTTTCCATATAGAAAAACAAGAGAGAACAGATCAACCTGGGCGCAGCTCATCGACGTGAACCAACAGCATAGCTTTGCTTAACGTTTTCAGTCGACCCACTTTCTAGCCTCATGATTTCAATATTTCGCGTAAATCATATATATGCCCATACATAGACTGCCTTTCTCACGAGCTACAACATAATGATAATCGCTGAATTGTGATTGCATTCCTTTAACTTTTGCGCGCCTAGTACGTGCATTTCGTTGAAATTTGCAAAAATATCGAGGAGATCTCGTGACATTTGCGTGTGTCTTTCATATAAAGACGTCAGTACGCGGCGAAGGAGTATGACGCTTGCGATTTGTGAAGCATTCCACAGTGATAATAACTTACCCATCTGTTATTGCAGCGGGAAACAAGGAGCACTCTATCATGAAGCGTGGTGGCTTGTACTAGTTGGCGTGTCATGCTTCTAAAAAATATATTCCGCCATGATGACTCAGACTTCAAAACAGAGAAATGTTCCTTTCAACTATGCGCCCGTCCTGTCGTTTGTGTCGTTCGGCGCGCGTCTGCTTGGCACGGGAATTTTTCCTTGGCGCCGTTATCAAAATGTGAATCATTGAAAACGACGGGTATAGCAACACAATTACAGAATGCTTCCAATGCACGTACGCCATGTTTTTCTGCTTATGGTGAACTTAAATTTGATATCTACTACACTGAGAGTAATACAAGAATACGTAAGTGCCATTTTCAAGGCCTGCTGATCGCGACAAAAATGCAAGGGCGTCAGATGTTCTTCACTTGGAACAACAACACTGTGCTCCGACAGGAAAATAACTCCAATGTACGATGCGAATAAAATGCCATTGAATGAACATGGGGACGGCGTAACACAAAAAAGCATGACGTATTTGCTTGTGTACAATCTCTATGGGTAGTTTGCAGTAACCTTCTTATTGCATTCGCGAAGGGGCGAGCGCAATCTGCACTGCCATGCCTAAGTAAAAAAAGCAATATGTCTGGATTTCGTTCACAAATAAAATTTATAAATAAAATGAACTAGTGCAACAAGTGAGCTCCTCTACGTTTATGCATAGGATTGCGTCCGGCAGGAATAAAGTCGCTGAGTTATAGCTTCCGTGAGTTCAGTCGGATATAATACACCTGGTCAGTGCTTGACTCGATGCTCGGGCTAAAATAGGGGAATGCATTAAAACGTTGAACATGATATGAATTAACACAATAACGAGATATTTCATACGTGGCACTTCATGACCTTTATGGCTAACAGCTTTTTGTAAACGACGGCAATTTACCGCCTCTTTGACGTGTTTGGTTGCTACAGGTCTCAATGTCAGATTCCCGTCGAGGCGCGATTCTCTTGTGACTGAAAGAGAAAACATAATTGCTAACGTAAACACAAAGTTGAAGCAGACATTTACATGTATAAAATTATTGTGATGGAGGATCAAGCATGACGGAGTAGCTTCGGCGCTATCTTGCCGCAAACCTTTAAATAAAATTAGTATTTTTGCTTACTTCAAGCGTTTTGCATCTCTCCCACTGGACCACCAAAGTCGTACATATATCGAACAGTGTCCGGGACATAAAATTCATATGGTCCCAGGACATACGTAAATATCCTGTGGATCATTTTCGAATGTCGATGGCATCGTAGCATGTACGCGAATTGACGTTCGTATGTATGTCCTACGAACCTTGCAATCAGATATTCCGATGTCCAAGAGATGTTCAATTATGAGTTATTCTTTTCGCATAATGCCGAGTACATCCTGAGCACTTTGGCCTATTTGCTTGTAGATTTAGCATGTACAAAGTGCGCCCACATTGATCATAACTAACATAATATTGATATTCCTCAGAATGTGCCAAAGCAGTGCAGCAGGCCCGCTGCACTTAAAATACCACTAACAAAGTAAGCGTGGCCTGGTAATGTATTGGCTGGTAGGACATTGGTGCTAAAGGATTTGCATGGCTCTTGAAGATCCATCCCAGCGGTTAAATAAGGTGACCAAATGTTTTTGTCATACAACCACCGAAGTACCAGAAGACAGGCTCGGCTAAACAATTCTGCAATGCAGCTAAGCCTTGAACACATAATTTCCTGTTAGGGTAAGATAATACATTGCATAGAATTTGATAAAGATCCATTAAATCAGAACACATAGCATAAACTACAACCATTCAGCAGATGCAAACTAAAGTTTTTTGTGCTAAGAGGAACCAAGCTGCCGAACTATGTTCTGCAGGCTGCCTAGTGATTTCACGATCTCATTTAAAATAAAGCAATGATTGGAATAAAACCGGTGGAGGAAAATTACAGGTTCAACTCTCAAATACACTCAGTAGCTTTATGTAACGCAGATCATTTAAATATATAAGACTCATCAATTTCGTCATAATCTCTCAGCCATTAAAGTTTATGACGCACCACGACCAGTAATATGTGCCGAAAATAAACTGCTTATCAATGCACTTTGTGTAGCAAGATAAATTACAGAAGTTATCATGAGGCCTGCCCTAGGCTAACTGCCACAATCTCAGGCACTCCAACGAAAAATTTGCTGGAATGTTCAGATATGTCAGCCACTATAAGGAAGTTGCAAGAGTCTTATTTGAGGCCGCCTTCAGTAGTAACCCACACTAACACAAGTTATGCTCAACGTGTCACAACGACCTTAGGCGTTAACGAAGTTACCTGATACTAGTTCAGCGGTCGTAGATACAAACGGCTGCTATATGGTCACCCATTCAGAGTGCTAATGCACTCTGCATTCACGGCACATTCTGGTTAGGTTCATTAGAGGAATGCTTTTCGAGTAGTGATGAGAGCATTTGAGTGGCTCTAACACACTCCAGATACACCTAGGCCAGTAAAACAATATTAAAATCCATTTGCAAGGGTGGGGCACAAAGGAAGTTAGTAGGAGGTCTACTACGGGCTGGCTCATTTCTGTGGTTGCAGGCACATAAACACAAAATTTGATAAGTCCACAAGTGTGTCAGCCATCAAGAAAGCTACCTTATTCAGGTTTTCTGTAGGCTTCTTCAACGTAGCACATAGGGAGAATACAAAACATTTTAGAGAGCCATTGGTTACTAATCAATTTACTAAAGGCTACCTTTAGCAGTTAAAGACGCAAACAGAACTGGAGAGTTCTACGGTACAAGGGCACATACAGGACACTTGCTTCAGCGCAAAACTAAACATTTCACGGGTACTAGAAGTCCCAAAATTCTTGCTGTGCTTTAGCGGTCTCATATACAAATTCACCTCAAGATTTCGCAGGCTCGAAGGCCTCTAAGTACATTAATAAACTTAATGCAGCCTTTCTAGCGTGGTAGCAGCCAAATAGTGTTGAACACATGAAGGGCAAGTTGGCTACTATACAATTCACTAAGACCTTGCAGCAAACTTGCGTCAATGGTCACGGATGCAGTAAATTATTGTATTTGTTTGCCGGTGCTAATAGTTAACACGATTTCTGTGTGCTTGTTTCAGCGGTAACACAAACATAAATTCATCCTAACAAGACCCGGGTATCAGACGGCATCAAAGGAAGTGACCAGAGGCTGACTGTGGCTGTTCTTCCGAGTCTGCAGGTACAAATATTTCTCAAAAGGTCATAGGTATCTTGATCACTACACAATTTACTAAGACTCACTCAGGTTGGTTTCAGCGGTTGCAGACGCAAAATGGTCTGCACTTCACACACTTATACACACAAATTTATGTGGGCACTTCTGTGGACTTCCTTTAAAAGTCACAGAGACAAGTTATCTCAGAGTTAACAGATACATCGTCACCTAAGAATGTCACCATTTGGTGGGTGGAGCCTTTCATCCATGTTTGCAGTTGCAGAATCGAAGAGGTCACGTGTACCTTGGCGACTACAGAATTTACTAGTCATGCTGCAGGATCATTTCAGCGGTCACAGAGACTAAACTGCACCCTTATCTAAGAAAGTTAGCTAAGTTAGCACATAGCTGTGGACTTGCTGCAGTAGTGAGGAGTTACGAAGAGTGGTGTCAACTCCAAGCGGCATCGTGGTGATGTAGGGCACGAAGCATGGCTTTAGATTATGCAATAAAGGCGAGTTAGAAATATGTGTACTAATGCCTATCCACCAGGCGCATGTTTACAAGCTGCACATTTAACAGCAATCTGGTGGTTCTGGCAGCAACTTTGCTTCCCTGTCACTTTATCAAAAATAGCTCATAGCCACCAGAAAAGAAATAATAATTTCGACTCTGTGGAATGATAAAACCAATTATCCTAATGACTCAACGTTAGCATGGCTATCTCAAACGAGCTGATAATAGTAATAATAGTGCAATTTCTCCCTAATGGCGAATTAGCGATCGGGATAGCTAATTACCAGACAGCTTCAATAATTAAAGAGCTGTGCGTGTTATCGCCAGTCTAAATTATTGTAAACTTTCGCTTACTCATTAAATTAACAAGTGTGGCGTTGTGCCCGAAGACAAACATGAACACATCTCATGGGATGAGAGGGGAAGCTCCCTGTTGGGAACGCTGGCGTGTTGAAGTGAAGCAGCGACAAGGAATCGTTTCTTACTGCCTCGAACCACAGCGCGTTTCCAGGGCCCGAAGCTTACGCGGCATTTGACGCTATCGCTGCGCGGCAAGAGAGCTCATGATGCAACACCCCACCGTGCCGCAGGTGCCCTGCGTACGCCGTATCCGAGAAATTTTGCCTGTAGTGTCCCGACACTTTCTATTATAATAAAAAAAATCTAACGAGAATGTCTAGTATATTGTAGCAGTTTGGGCGAGTTGCTATGTAGGCTTAGGTTCGTAGCGCAACTCAGAAAGAGCAGAAAGGAAGCTGGAAGGGATAATGAAAATGAATGGAGAACAGGGTGAGCGCTCACCCTGTTCTCCATTCCTTTTGATTACCCTTTCCACACTCCCTTTTGCAGCAAATCATGCTGGTAGCAAGTTTCACTAAACCACGTTACAAAACAAAGCAGCGCTTAAGGATTCCCAAAGCATACGCATTTCACCAGTCTTGCTAGAAGCAGAGCCAGAATACACGTCATGTACTCTAACACTATCATCACTGTGAAGTTGATTCAACACGATAATGCGAGACGGCGCATTAGCCAGTGAGCAGCAGGCTTTCGCCTTCACGTGCTACAGGAGTGTAGCATGCTGCCAAAACTTTTTATTTCGATACACTACAGACGGCTTAATGTACTGCTCGCATCGGGGAGGCCTGGGGTCTGTAGCATTCACATCTTGTGGGACAATGGCCACAGGGTCACGCAGGTGTTGAACATTAAGTTGTAGTTTTGCCTTCCGCAGGTTGAAACAGCAGTTCCACTGAAATAATATAGGGACTCCTGTTGTTTCAACGGTATAATTCCTGCGGGCAGCCATGATGCTCAGAGTCTAGCCTCTGAGTGGCTTGTTTGAAGAGTTATGACGAGTTAACGCGGAGGCGCGCAGTGCAGACGCGAGAGTTGATGCTCTTTGCCACTCGCGAAAGATTTCTGTAGCTCAGTTAGAGTGTGTCGTGTTGTATGACCCCATCTTGGCCTCTCATTCAGAGCGGACAGATAGTTTATTTGCATTTGTACAGCGTGACATCTGCGTAAGGCGTCAAAGGCATTCGCATAGTCCACAGGCTGCGTGGTTGGCGGTGGAATGCCAGGCGCTATGTTGTAGTGTTGATTTAAAGTTTGAAGGCTATGAAGCGTGGCTGACTTTGTATGTAATTGCGTGCCGTGTGGCGTCGCTTTTGCATTCTAATCTGCTTCGAGGGTGCTGAAATTTTACTCTGCTTTGGAGTGTTCGGTGGGCTTCACTGGTTGGGCGTCTGCATTTCGAAAACTCGCAAGCAAGCTCGTCAAGTCATTTCCAAGCCGGCTTTAGAGATGTCGAGCCGCTAAATCAGTGTTCTTTAAATCGCAAGCAACTTAGCTATCGATGACTGTTTTCCTATGTCCAGCTTTCACTCCCTGTGCACAGACAATATGCGCAATGATACGTTCGATGTGCTGTAAGCGTTATCGCGTTTACCTTTCGTCGCAGGCTATCTTTAGTGCTACCCGCCGTGGTTGCTCAGTGGCTATGTTGTCAGGCTGCTAAGTACAAGGTCGCGGGATCGAATCCCGGCCACGGCGGCCGCATTTCTATGGGGCGAAATGCGAAGACACCCGTGTGCTTAGATTTAGGTGCCGGTTGAAGAACCTCAGGTGGTCGAAATTTCTGGAGTCCTCCATTACGGCGTGCCTCAGTCAGAAAGTGGTTTCGGCACGTAAAAGCCCATAATTTTTTTATCTTTAGTGTTAATCAGCTTTTCGGCAGTGGGCATTTAGGAATATTTGGTGTAAAAATTCGTGACGCGTACCTATGTTATTCCTGTGGAAGTTATTACTGTTTCATTGCCGTTACTTTCGCCATCACAGTGAAATTTTAATTATCGCGGAAGTTGTATATGACCTTTGAATTCCACCTAACAATTACTTTGTGGTGCATAAATGTTCCCTCACGCTTACTGTTAGATGCCGCCGTATTCTACGACACACTCGAACATTTTTCTTCGTCATAGTAGACAACTACAA